>NC_056746.1:1291418431-1291550931 GCF_019279795.1 Protopterus annectens | reverse complement strand
GAATCAACCTATCTTATTTGGTTAGAGAGTGACCTTCCCAATCCCATGGTCCAGTATTAGATATCATCCCTAATGAGAATAACTGGGATCATACCATAGATAATTTCAGGGGACCTGTGCATGGGATAAAGCATTTAGGAGCTGCCTCTGTCCATTAGTAGTACAGGGGGCAGTCCTGGGGTCAATTTTCTGCTTCCGATCTAAGTTGCTCTTGAAAATGGACAGGGTTGAAGTTCATATTATGTGGATGGGGGATCTGTTCCATAGCAGTGGTATCCTCGGTGAAATATACCTGTCCCTCCAAAGCAATGTGCTGATGTTGCAGAAGAGGTTTAGATGCCTAGACTGAGTTTTCCTGATGCCATTTTACTTGCTGATGTGCAAGTAAAGTTGAATTTTAGGGGTGGTGATTGGACAACCTTTTTAGAGTACAGGGAAATGTATTGGCAATTAAAGTTGAAAGCCTTAGACTTCCCTGGCTTAAATGATTTTATTTTTATTCAGATTGTCTTGAAAATTAGAGCATAGAAATTTTAAAGGACAAAGGATATGTTATGAATATGTATATGCTTTGGTACAATTACACCCAAGCTAGTTTTGAAGAATTTAGTATTTTTTTAATACTTGGATTAATATTTTTAGCATTTAGCACACTTATTATTTTTTATATTTTTCTGCATTGTTTTGCATTTTTATCATTCATTTAAGTATTTCAATATATGTGTGGATAAGAAATATTAACTAATTAAAAATGTTATTTAATTGTCAGCAATTAATTTTAATGAGTCTGTTCTTATCACATGACCTGGTTTTACTAAATGAGGAAGTTTAAATATTTTTTCATTTATTCTGATGAAGTCCCATACTGTGGGGACAAAAGCTCTTAATAAAGATTTTGCTAGATGTCCTTTATGCAAAAGACTGTTTTTATTTCAGGAACTGGATGTCTATAAAATTACTGTTCAACATGGTGGATTCAGTTGTGTCTTGGTTCCTTTGGTCCTTCAGGTTACATTTGGTGTTTTGAGGTTACTAGTGTTTTTTTCTGAATGTTTCTTCCTATTTTTGTTCTGATGTGCAGTAAATCCATCAGTAATGGGTCTGAGGATGCCTTGTATGCCAGACATAGGTCACCATTCAGCGGTCTGCAGGATACTGAGTATAGTGACAAAGCTTTGAGTCTGTCCATGTAGGACATGTTGTTTGGGCCTTGTATCCATTTAGTAAGGTATTTCTGTGGGTGTTCCAGTTGTTGTATGTGTCTGGAGCGATACATGCCAAAGAAGACATTATATTCCATGACGAGGGTTGAGTAAAAGTGGACAGTGACATCCTTATATCTAGACAAAATCCCCTTGTTTATAAGCTGTGCAATATAGAAGGTCTTTCTTTCAAAAACAGACACATGTTGGTCAAAAGTTGGGTCACCTTTCTCATAAGTTTCCAACTCCCAGACAACTGGTTCAGTTCTCAGGGGCATATTATCAAAGTGCTAGTTCCCTGGGGTAGATGACTTCCCAATGGATACAGTAATGCATGTTTTGGCATTTAGTTTCAGTCCATGATTTTGCCACCAGTTATTTATTTGAGACAAACCTTCCTGCAGGATGGCCAAGTCATTTGGGGATTCAGTGACTGCTCCTAGCTTGTTGTTCTGCAAACTTTGTCAGTCAGAGCCCTTTGGTATTGGCTTTTACTTAAAAAAAGTAAATGCCACACAACAGAGGTCCCAGTATAGAACACTGGGCGGAGTCTCCTGGTGACTGGTCTTGTTGTGGAGGTAACTTCCCCTATTTTGATTATTTGCATCCTATTTTTGAGCCCGATGGCAATCTAGCAAGTGACACAGGGGTTTCTTCACAGTTTATTTAGCTTTTCTACTATGTCTGAGTGGGGAATTATATTAAAAACTTTGGTCAGGTTGAGCTATGTGGTGGGTACTGTTTTCCCTTCATCCATTGCTTTCGTGACCTTTTTAAAATGTGCACCAGGATGAGCAAGCATGACTTGCCCTTGACAAACCCAAACTGAGACTGGTTCAGTATTTGGAGGTTCCATATGTCCTGATTGATTAATTCCATGACAAGTCTTTCCATATCTTTGCATATGAGGCTGTTCAGACTTATGGGTCTGTAACTGCCTGCATCAGTGGAAGGTCCGACCTTATGCAGGGGAATGACTGTAGCTGTTCTCCATTCACATGGTACAAAACCTGTATGAAGGCTGAGACTGAACAGTGTTGTTAGGGGTGTGGCTGAGACTGAACAGTGTTGTTAGGGGTGTGGCTGAGACTGAACAGTGTTGTTAGGGGTGTGGCTGAGACTGAGCAGTGTCCTTGGGGTGTGGCTAAATCATGCTGCATGCTATTTCCTGGGATATTGTCAGGACCTACTGATGCAGTATTTTTAGCTTTTTATTGCACCTTTAGGACTTGGTCTTGTATGATAGTTGGAGGTGAACCAGTTTCAGGCATATCTTGAGGGACAGTTGGAGGCAGAAAGGGGTTAAGTTTGAGGCATAAAGTCAGAGACAAATTTATCAGCCTCAGTGTAGGTAACATTGTTCATAATTAGCTCAGCACATTCCTATGTTGTGCTTTTGAAATTATGAACATGACTAAAATTGTCTTGTCTTTGCCTTGGGTACCTATTTTATCCTCAAACTTGGCTTTAGTAGGTGTTATTAAACTCCTGAGTTGTTTGTTTATTTCAGTGATAAGTGCTGCAGCATTCTGGGAATAACTCTTTTTACTTTTGGCCATTTTCCCCCTTTTATTATAATGTGGGTTTTTTCTGGAGTTTGCTCTGCACTTGTTCCTATGGGGTACAGCTGCATCTATGCAGCTGTTTATATGGTGGTATAGTATGGTAGAGTACATTTCTACATATTCATACTGAGTTTGGCGGGGATATGAAGCTTGCTAATGCATCACTTAGAAGTCGGTAGTCACTTAGAAGTTGGTAGTTTGTCTTTAAGAAATTTCTAAAAGTACCTTTGGTGGAAGGAATCTCTGGTTTCAGTTTTATTTCGAAGGTGACTGCTTTATGGTCAAACTTAACAAGTGATGAAAATACGTAAAGGACTATGCAAGATGCTACCTTATTAATAAGGGCAAGATCCAAGATGTTATTACCCCTAGTGGTTACAATGACTAATTGTTCCAGGGCATTTGTATTGACAAAGCCCATGAATCTCGGTGCTTGTGCCCTAGTGGTGGTGTAGGGTTCTCAGTCTATAACTGGGTAATTTAGATCACCTTAGTAAAATGGTATTGGATCTAATACTGAGTGATTCTAATTCCTGTTGATAGGCATTGTGGCTTTCTTTTCTCTTAGATGGAGTTTTATACCTAGCTAATATATGCTTTGGAACCTTTCTGATGACTATTTGGACATGAAGAAGCTCTAATGCATCATGATGCTTTACCAACCTTGATGTGAATCTCTTCTGGATGTAGATCGAGACACCTCCACCTTTTTTCACTCTCATGCACAGTAGCTGGTCTAAAAGTGTGGAAGGTGCTATAGCCTTGCACAGTCAGAATGATCTCCATTATTTTAACCATGTCTCAGTCACTACACATACTTCAATGACCACCAGGGTGAGAAGGGCTTGTAGGGAGTGGAGTTTCTTGTTCAGACTCCTAGCATTGACCAATAGCACCTTCATATTTTCCTTTGCTTGTTTTGTTATGTTGCTGGGTTTATCAGCATAACAATTTGTTAACATCATCATGTTAAGTGGATCCAAAAGTACAAACGTAGTATAATGGATGCTATAACTTGTTCAGAATGTGGGCTGTAGTGACAGGATCTTACGGTGGGGAAATTTCCTGACTGTAGCCATGAGTAGTGCTGGTCATAGTAACATCAATTTACCTAAAGCAGCCAAAGGTTCCAATTTATAAATCTGTGTCTCTAACATATATTAAGCTGACTCTTGAAGGGCTTATGCACAGAATTAATTTTACCATGTAGAACAGGTGTTCTTTACCAACAGGTCATACAGCTATACAGAAGTACCAATCCCTTCCGGTCTTGGTCTATTAAAAAAGAATGACGAGAATCATTTCTGGGTCATCACAATGAGTCCATTACAACCACAAGGCACCCTGTCGGAGCCCCATATTCAACATTGTAATGCAGTTATGTCAGGTCCAGTTGGATGAGTTTAAACCATGCAGCATAGTGATTCATTTGTAATAGATACTTGAACATAACACTGGCTTCTCTTTATATTGTTGACTGCACACATGAATGATCGGCACAACCTTGGATCATAAAAGCTCAAAGAATGAAGCACAGGAATAACATTGAATGGTACAGGACTGTCATTTTGTGGGATAGTGACATAGTGGGGAACCGAGTATTGCTACTTTCCCCACTGTTGTGTGATCTTAGAGTTGATATATTTAATTAGCAGGGGGGCTTGCCCCATGCAAAAAAATAGGTGTTTTATTTGTTTTGTTGTCAATGTTTTTTCATTTTGGTGTTACATTATTCAAGCTTTTATGACTCAATATTGTGCTGATTGTCCATTTGAGCATTCAACAATGTAATAGAAGCATGAAACACCATCCCTGTGCTGTTATAGTAGAAAACCTGAATGATATTATGTGCACATACATTGTTTGTGTTTCATCTGAACTGCAGCTGGACATACGTTACTCCATGGACTGCTTGGCTGATTTCTTGTACTTTATGACACTGACTTAGGCTGCAAACTCTACAAGGGGCTCTAGTCTGTGCACTGCAGGTTGTCATTAGCATAAGTTAGTGTAGATTTAAACAGTAAAATTGCACCTGATGTTTTGTCCCCATCCTCATCACTGACATAGTTTTTCCTAAATGTTGTGTGAGTGTCCTGCTGATAGCTGACTTGATTAATGTACACCTTTCATGTTATATAGTGATTCTGTACTTCAAGTAAGTTGATCACCCCAGTTAATCAAATAACATATCATTAAGATTTTGAAGATGTTTCACTGGAAATCAAAACTAATTATTTTTCTAGACATGTTATATGACTCTTTCTGGATCTGACATAATCACAGTGCATAACTGAGTAGAGGGTTCTAATAGATGACCTTAGATTGACACTTCCCTTCAGTCATGAACACTTGCATTGATCAGTTTTGTGGATCCCAGTGGACTTTTTATTAGTTCCGATAATTAAACAGGCTGACATGTTGTTACTCCGCAGTGGATCCTTGATGAAACTGTATATTCCATTGCTCAGCTTTGCTTCTCCCTTGCACCATAACTTAAAGCTTACAGCCACTGGACATCTAAAGTCACCAGTTAAGCTAGCTCTGGACTGAACTTCCAGTGAATATAAATCTCTACAGCTGTGCATTATAAAACTTTTTGGGCTGCAGCTATACATGACAGAGATCAGTAGACACCTGTGCCAGCTACAGATATGAGACTACCCTAAAGGAATGCTCCTTTTGCCACTAATGTAACTCCATGCAGTTTTGCTCTAGTCTAAGTAACTCTGAGCTGGTAACTAATACAGACTTCAGTAGCTTATAGCCATGTTAGTAAATTCATACAACTGCATGCAACTGTTCTGATGTTTACACAAACATACACACACACACACACACACACACACACACACACACACACACACACACACACACACACACACAATTACATGCAATTTATTTAATAGAAAATCATTTCATTCAAAACAATCTTTTCTGACCCATACCATTGCAAAACAACAGCATCTTTGCTACTCCAGGGGATTGTGTAAGTCCAATTATTACTGATACGTTGGTTAACAAGGCTCTATCTAAAGCTAAAAACACTGCCTCCATGGGACCAGATGGTGTTCCGGGCTGTGTCATACGCGAGCTCCAAAGGGAATTAACCCCGCATCTTAATACCCTGTTCAGTCTCAGCCTCTCCACAGGATATGTGCCCATAGAATGGCGCACGGCAACGGTGGTCCCGCTACACAAGGGTGGGGCCACAACTGACCCTGGGAACTACCGAACAATAAGCCTGACCAGTCTGATCTGTAAGGCTATGGAGCGAATCATTATGGAACTCATAAATGGAGAGATTGGGAACATCCAGTCGCTGGACCCCACACAGTTTGGCTTCATCAAGGGCAGATCATGCCTCCTGAACCTGGTGGATTTCTTTGAGACAGTTACTCAGGCTATAGATAAGGGAAAGGAGGTACACATGGCTTACCTTGACCTTGCTAAAGCATTTGACACCATTCCCTATTCAGATATTATTGATAAGCTCACCAGCCTGGGCATAAACCCTTATGTCACAAGATGGATTGCAAACTGGCTCTCAGACAAATCCCATAACGTAAGAGTAGCGGGATCTATGTCCAAATCCAGACTAGTAATGAGCGGTGTGCCTCAGGGCTCTGTCCTGGGGCCCCTCCTGTTTGGCATATACTTCTCAGAAGTACAGACAAGCACGGAAGGGCTATGGCTGACTATGTTTGTGGATGACTGCAAACTGGGTGCTATAATAGAGTCTCCGGATGACATGGAGATCCTCCAGAAGGGCCTAAATGAGACTGATGCATGGTGTCAAAGCCATGGTCTCAAGCTAAATGCAAAAAAATGTGTAGTAATCCCCTTTGGAACAAACAGAGTACCCGCAAACTACAACATAGGAGGTAATCCCCTGAAATCTGAAGAAAGAATAAGGGATCTGGGGACCCAAGTAGATAGTCAGCTTTCCTTTGATAACCATGTTGCAAAGTGGTTAGAAAATCCTTCTATGTGACCCATCTGATCATGAAAAGGTTCGTATCAAGATCTAAGGAAGTAATGGTGCCCGTCTACTCTTCCCTCATCAGACCCATTATTGAGTACAATGCACCAATTGGAATGTACCTGGCTAGACATCTCCAGCAGCTGGAGAGACCACAGAGGTACCTAACCAAGAGGATTACTGGCCTCAAACAGTTGCCCTATGCAGCACGACTGAAAAAGCTAAAACTGTTCTCTGTTGCATACCGCCTTCTCAGAGGCGATCTCTGTCTAACGTACAGATCCATGTCCAACCCAGAATTGTTGAACATGCTCCATCTTAGCAAAACCAAATCTACTCGAGCTACATGCTCTAGGGATATAAACCTCAACACAACAATGAATAGAACATGCTGGAGGGATAGATTCCCTTCGCAGAGACTTCCCTTACTATGGAACAGGGTCCTGATCTACATAAGACAGAGCCCCTCACTATCACTCTTCAAGAGGAACCTTGATGAGTGGATGGGTAACAGAAAGTTCACACCAGGGATCACACCAACAGCACTACTAGATAGGGGCCAAGGGTACTAGCAGCTAGTACAAGGGTCTAGGGAACTACTAAAGGGGAGGTGAATACCGTGGCTGGGCTAATATATGCCTTTGGGCAGATAGCCCAGTACCAACCTATGAACCTATGAATGCAAATCCCCACATGTTTTCCTCATGAGAGGGAAGTCTATCCTCCACACTTCTAAATATACTAACTCTAGGATTACACAACACCCCACACCTCTAAATACGCAAACTCCAGGATCACACAAAACCCCACACCTCTAAATATACTAACTCCAGTGTCACACAACACCCCACACCTCTAAATACACTAACTCCAGGATCACACAACAACACACACATCTAAATACACTACCTCCAGGATCACACAGCACCCCACACCTCTAAATACACTAACTCCAGGATCACACAACATCCCACATTTCTAAATACACTAACTCCGGGATCACACAACACCCTACACCTCTAAATAACTAACTTCAGGATCACACAACAACCCACATGTCTAAATACACTACTTCCTGGATCACACAACACCCCACACCTCGAAATACACTAACTCCAGGATCACACAACACCCCACATCTCTAAATACGCTAACTCCAGGATCATACCATACCCCACACCTCTAAATACACTAACTCCAGGATCACACAACACCCTGCACATCTAAATATACTAACTCCAGGATCATACTATACCCCACACCTCTAAATACACTAACTCCAGGATCATACAACACCCGCACCTCTAAATATACTAACTCCAGGATCACACAACACCCCACACCTCTAAATACACTAACTCCAGGATCACACAACACCCCACACCTCTAAATATACTAACTCCAGGATCACACATCACTGGGGACAAAAATAAATGAGAAACTTCCCTACTCCATCACCTTGTACGAAAAGTAATATATTTTAACTTACTACTGTTGGGGGTGATATTCAAAGACAGTTCAGTCTAGGGGCTCCAAGGGTTTACTGCCTCCTAGGCTCGATTTTTATTTATTTTTTATGTATCCTTTTTTGAATGAGTTAGTCCTAATAGGCTAGTCGCCTCTTTTCACTGGAGACCTAAGGAGGCATTACCTGTATAGGTAACTATCAAGGAAAGAGAGAATCTGTTTCATCAAATATTAGACTATGTGGTGGTTAACATGAAATTATAACTGCAGGGGAATTTAATTGTGACTTAATGAGAAAATATAAAAAGAAAAGAAAATATGTAAAAAAATACAGGGAGTGATAAAATGTGATAAATTAGCTGTGTGGAACAAAATTCGATGGACTTTTAGAATGGGGACGCTTGACTCTGAAAACTGAATATTTTATATTATCAGAAGGTTTTGGGATAGCAGGTGATGATGCAGTTGTGATGGGTTTTTAAGACCATTTAGAAATATAGATGAAGGTGATGGAAGAAAGGGAGTGTATTAAAATAAGATAGGGAACAAAAAGGAAAAATGAGAAATTATGGGATGAAATTGGAGAGTTGGAAGTATTGCAGTTATGGAAGGATCATAGAACCATGAAAGGCATCTAAAAATGGTATGAGTGGTGGACCGAATTTCAAAAAAGTATAAAAAGTGTATTTTTCAAAGGCAGTATGATGTAAGAAGGGAATAAAAAGTGAAGTGTGAGAAAATGTACAGAGGTATGTTAGAGAATTTAGAGAATAATATAAGAGAATACTATAATATGGAAAAAGAAATGTATAAAATAAATAAAATTAAGGCATTACTGTTTAGGCAGAGATTTTATTTACAAAAGAAAAGGGAGCAGATATTTGCATATTTGGGAAAAATAGCAAAGGAGAACATTAGTATAACGAGGGAAATGAAAATGTAAAAGAAGTGGTAAAAAGAACACAAGCAAATTATGACTATTGTAGTACAGCACATGAAAAATATGTATATGTGCAAAATGAAGCAACATAAGAAAATATAGTATGTTAAAAAATCCAAAATAAGTTAAGGAAGTATTTGAAAATAAATTATTATTAGTGAATTGGATGAAGTACTTAGGAAAATAAATGCTGACTCAGTATCTGGCCCAGACAATATAGGGTATGCAATGTACAAGAAAGTAATGGATTGGCAAAGAGAGTATTTTGAAAATGTACTGAATAAATGGTTGAAGGAAGGTTTTGTTTATGAAGAGTTATGTAGTGGGGTAGTAAAATTTATATGGAAGAAAGATAAGAATGAAAACAGTGGAGACAGTCACAGTAAATAACACAGAATAAAGGATATTATAGAAAAAATATATATATGCTATAAAAGGGAATGGATTTCAAGAATTGTTATTGACTGTAAGAGAAATTGTGGATGATGTAGTAAGAGGATGTGAAACTTATGATAGGTGATAGTAGCAAGACATTTGATACAGTAGGAATTGATGCTTTGTGAAATATTATGGAGAAGTACGGAAAAGGTAATATATTTAGAAGAGTGTGTATGTCAGCGTATCAAAATATTAGATTGAGAGTGTTAGTGAATTGGTGGCTGAGTAATGAAGTGTGGTATAAGACAAGGATGACCCATGAGTGAAATATTGTTTAAACTGGCAATGAAGGTGATAATGTATGAAGTAGCCTATAAAATTAAAGATTTTAGATATGTGATGCAAAAGGAGGTGGTGCTTCCATTACTTTTGACATGTGCAGTCAATATATTTGCATTTGATAAGAACAAAATAATGGATGAAGAAAGTGTTGATTTGAATGAATATTTAAAGGAAATGGAAATGATTCTGAATAAAGATAAAATTAAGTGTTTGTAAAGATAATCTACCGATTGGGAAAGAAAACAATTGTATTGCCAGTATCAATGTTTTGAGGGAGTTAAAATTATATCCTTAGAATCTTTTTGCTTAGAATTTAATGTTGATATTAAACATTTATCTCATTTATAATTAGTCATTACATTAATTCTTACTAATTCTCTCATTTGCCTAATTCTTTCTGTGAGGAAGTAATAGTTAGTTAAAATTTTAAATTAAATTCTATACAAAGATCAGAAAATTAACAATTTTCTCTCCGGATTAGATATAATCATAGCAAAAAAATAATAGCTTGAATGACAAATACTGGAACTTTATCACAAAAGAACACAAAGTATCTTTTACTGAAGAAAACAGAAAGCAACTATTTCTATCAAAAACACTTGGAAATTTATACATGGAGCCTTTTTGACTCCTATTAGAGTTGCTAAGTTTAAAAAAGAAAATAAAACTGAATGCTGGAGATGTAAGTATGCGGTAATGCTAACTTATCACACACATTTTATGATTGTCCTTTGTTGTGTAATTATTGGGAAAAGATTCAGGGTTTTCTTAAAGCTTTGTGGTCTGATTCTTTATAACAAAATAACTAGTAATATTCAATGTTTTAGAACTGAAAAATATAAAAAAATGTTTCTATTTAACTTGGACAATTCTTGCTGTGGCTAGGAAAAACATTAAAAGAAGGTGGAAGAAATGTTTAACACCACAGTTTGAAGTATTTCTAAACTCCTCGAAAGACACTGCTATTAAAGAACAACAACTAAGAAGATTAGAACTTTTCCTACTAACTTTAATAACAATCCTTGGCTGAAAGTATTAGCCATCATTGAATTTTTTTTATCATAGATCTGCACATCTTAACTGTTAAATGATTCACTAGACACCGCTTCTGTTATTTACTTTTATTCTACTTTCAGGCAGTCTGTACATATTGTAAATAGTTCTTGTTTTTTAATTATTTGAAATACGTACTGTTATACTCAAATTGCAAGATTCTATAAAATATGTTTAATATTTTAATAATGTTATGCAAATGTGTTAATAAAATAAAACATTTTGATAAAAAATAATAGTAATAAACTTAAGTGTTTGGGTGATGTGGTGAAAATTGTGTGTGTGTGTGTGTGTGTGTGTGTGTGTGTGTGTGTGTGTGTTTCAATGAATGAAGTATCTTTGCTCAGAATAAAATTTGGAAAAAATTATGTAGTTATGATGCAATGGGAGAGTTTGATAAAAGAAATAAAAGAAATATGTCTTCCGTGGAAGACGTACAGATTAGCATTTAGGAAAAAGGTTTATCTGGTGAATTTGGTATTAATGGGAAAATAGCATATATCTCAAATAATTACATGATCCCAGAAAAATATGAAAGGAAATCATGCAATTGTTGTTTTCTTTCATATGGAATTCAAGATTAAACCCAGTGAAATGAGATGTGTTTTATATGAGTGAAGATGGAGGGGGACTGGCGGTACTAAATTCAGCTGTTTATTCTGCTTCATTAAACTTATATAGAGTATTAAAGCAAGTAAAGGAAGAGAATGTGAATTTTGTAGTGAGAATATTTAAATATAAGTACCACAAATGTTGGGATATGATGAGGAAGAAAAAGAGAAAAAGAATATGTAAATGAAGATATTAAAATTATCAAGAAAAATACTAACATGGAAAATATAAATTGATGATATTGAAAAAGATAGAATGATGTGGTATAATAATGTGATGAAACAATATTATTATGTAGATTTAGGAGAAAATTTACCAGAAGAAGAGATTAAAAGCATTAAAATAAGGAAAAAGTGGTACCAAAATAGCAAAGGATTTCCTATGGAGATTGGTAATAAATAAGTTATTGGTAAAGATGAATATGCTATATAAAAGTTGAGAGAATGTCTTTTTTTTTTTGTGGTGAGGAAGAAACAAACGAGCATGTTTTTTTTTAAATGTAAAACAGTGGTGAAAGTCTGGAAAAACGTGTATGAAGAAAACCTTTTTGAGAATATTAGTGACATAAACAATCCATCCATGCATCCATCCACCCATCTAAAACCCCTTTTCCAATTTTTTCGCATATGGAGTCAGGGTATCACTTTAACTGTGACAACCATCTAGCAACAGGGTGGCTAGCCCTGCTGCAGGAGTTCTTTCATACCACACACTCATGCACACACTTACCCCTATGGCTAATCTAGAGTGTCCAATCCACCTACTACCTGTCTTTGGGATGTGGAAGGAAACTGGATCACCTGGAGGAAACCCATGCAAACACAGGTAGGACATGTAGACTCCACACAGAAGGCAACCCAGCTGAGACTTGAACTGGGGAACCTCTTGCTGTAAGGCAATAGATATGAATATGATTATGTATGGATATTATAAGAATAAGAAAGAATTTGTGAGAAGGGTTGATAAGAATTTATTTTATGTAATACGGGCTACTTAGAATGAAAGACTTAATGACATGTTTTTTATAGGAAATTGATTTTGGCATATTCATTGCGAAAATCAGATTATGGTTGTATAAGAAGGAGTAGGGGTTAATTATGGAAGAATAATATTGAAGATGTTATAAGAAAAATGATAAACACTAAAAAACAGAAATGTGTATACATATCTGTAAATGTATACATTTTGTAAATACAGAAATAATGTTCTTATGTTGTGTAAATAAAGGACATCTAATATCTTCAATAGGTACTGGGAGATCTTTTACATCCACCTGAACTACCACCAACTCAAGCAGAAGGGGTCTTGATCTAACATCTCATGCCAAGGATGGCACACTCAGGATTGACACCCCACCTTATACTATATTGCAGTGTGAACAATTGATCTACCACATGTGGGAATATAACCAACAGCCTATAGCATCAAAGACAAGTGTGCTACCTCTTCCACCTGTGACACTGCTGCCATTAAAATGATTAAAACTGTGCGTGAATATAATCTTATTCATCAAGTGTCAGTCCTGATTTGCCCATGAAACACTTTCATCATACTGTATGTAACTTTTCCAGACTCAAATTAAATATTATTACCTTTAATGAATTTAAGGTTTTGTACAAAAATATACCATCACTCAAGGTTATGAGAGAGTGTTTAAGAAGTTTGTTTAATATAATTGCATGGAAGTGAATGTTCTACTGGCTAGAGTTTATTACTCTCAATTAAACTGTGTCTTTTATTATTGTGCTAGATCTATGAGACCGTGGATGGTTTTCTTCTGCAGTTGCTGAGGTAAATGTTAATCAATTGTTTTTATCTGAAGTGACAGTTCATTTCTTTGATGTATTTTAGAGATCTGGTGAATGTTTTGTTAGGATTTAGCTTTATTGTTTGTGTTTTTGTTAGTTTATTTGTTATATATTTAGAATTAGGCCTACATTTGCTGGTAGTGTATTTTTCTGAGTGTCTTGTTGTGGTTACCATTTTCTTTAGCTATTTATTGTTTTATTTATTTTTATTTTTAGTAAGAATGACTTGATCTTGCAGTTTAATTTGGTATTTTTGGAGTACATGTCTGAATTCTGTACATGCAAACCAGTGCAGAGACTTACTGTCTTAATTTTGTGCTGAATGGGAAATGCAGTCTGTGTCTTCACTTTTTTAAATGTTTTTTCCCACAGATTTATAGTACACTAAATATAGAATTACATTTAGATGGGTTACTTTTGGGGGTGTCAGTGCCTCTTAATTTTTGTTTTTATGTAGTGTGTAAAGCTTTGCAATACTTTGTAGCGGGTAGTATAAATATAATATTTTTCTGATTTTAAGTAGCTTTGATAATGCACCAAATATTTTTATGACATGTCAAAAATGTAGATATTTTAAACATATTTATCACAGTGTACCAGATATGCATACCCCTTTTCTTGTTTCCACATTACTGTTTCTTAGTAACAAACTGGAAAAACAAAGCTATTTAGAAGTAAAGTTATAGTTTAACTACTCACATGTTGACTTAGACTTGATCATTGATTCTACTCTATTATGCAATGACTGCTTATTGCTATTAAAAAAACTAGCACTCTGATTGGACAGCCCAACCAGCATATCTGTTTTGAATCATGCATATACCAATAGAAAAAGTCAAGCCGCTGAGGTACTATTGTGCAGCCAGACTTTCTATTGGTATATGCTGGGAGACAGCAAAATATGTGAAAAATCAGGTATGTTCTGCAAAACTAAAGAAACAGAAGCAGATACAATTTTCCTTGTATTTCTCCACTCTCCTTCATAAAATCATGACTTTTTAGATGTTAAAAAAACAGCGGTGAGGATTCTTGTTTTCTCTGTTGCTTCTCCTACTCTGCACTGATGTATGCAAGTTGCGTATCCATGAGCAGTACATCAGTAAACAAGGAAGAAGACCGAAGTGCCATTGTATAGACATTATTTAAGAAAGGTAAGCAATTTCTCTGTTAAATAAATCACTGTATAAAAGCAATAATCTACTTCTGTTTGTGGATATATCAGGATCTACTCAGTGTTGGCATTGCTTAATCACCTGGGCTTTATGATTAAACCACACCACTGTGGGAAATTATTAATATACCCAAACGCAGTTGTGGATTGTTGCTTAAATACCATGTTCATGGTTATAAAGTACAATAAAATGTTATCTGAAATATTCTTAGGGTCAAAGCCTCCTCAGAGACAGCCTGTGACATGCTAATAAACAGAACCTTAGATGTATATTGGGAAATTCTGTGAAACAGTAACATGTTATTTTTAATTTGTCTGGTAAAGTATGCACTGTTATGAAAAAAATAAATAAATGCAGACACATTCAGATCATCCTATTGTTTAACTGTAAATATACTAGCAAGTCCATTTTTTATTTACGTTCTTTATTGATTTTACTTAGAAGCCGTTTACATTTGAGATTTACAAAATTATACAAATTTCAAATTGTACACAGATAAGTCTTCAGATAAATGACATCATATTCTTAGAAGTCCCAGAACTAAACCAAACTATTCAAACTCAACCCAGAAGTGCAACTGATAAAGTGTAATACCTTGGGCTAAGAGCATCACCCATGAGTAGCATGCCCATAAACACAACTCAAATAGCCTGACTAACAGCTCCTCCTGATAGTTCTCACCTGTCCTTACTGTCGTGAGAGTCCACTCCCTGTATGCCCCATGACATTCACTTTACCTACCACATTTGTTATCCTCCTCTGCGCTCCACAATATTATTTCAGTATCCTCAAGCCACTGCAAGCATTAATTCCATATGTGACACCTCCCATTCTGTGACTCCTCCCCATTCTCATGTTGGTTTCCTTCTTACAAATATAATTGATTCAACTTCATCTTCAGTCTTCCCAGTCATTTTCCTACTTATTCTTTTCACCCACCACCTTAATCCCCTTCCTAACCCCTTCTACTTTCATTTCCTCTTGCCTCTAATACTATTTTTCCCAACCCACCCTACAAAACACCACAGTTCATCTCTCTCCTTTCTGCTCCAACTGCATCTCCCCTCCTTAACCCCAGACAAGCAGAACAAACACTTACCATCTTCTTCCCATCAAGTGCATTTTTAAGTTGGTATCTAAATCTCCAGCAAATAAGAGATGTGAAGGTCAGTGATATATTTATTATTTGAGGTTTGCTTCTGTGGCAGTTGATGATATTACTATTTTAACTTTCTATACCCTAGTATCCACTAATGTGTTCATTTATTTAATTTACATCATTTAAATATTAACAATAGTTACCATTTTTATTTTTGTAGTTGCTTTTTTATGTCTTATGCTATAACAGTTTAGAAGTAAGACTGAAAAATAATGATTCAGTAGCATTTATTGGACTAATGTAGTTTTAACAGTTTAGCCTCATGATTCCTCAACTAGAGCTATTAAGTTACTAATTAATAACTTGTGATCATGTGATGGACTTGTCCAGTCTAAAATCTCAAGTATATTTTGGTCCCCTTAAAGATGTTATATTACTTGTGTGCTCCAGTGCCTTTTGTCAGTGGGCCAGCACAGTAGGTTTTTATTGCTGTAATAATTGAAGTGAGAACAGCATCATCTTTCATAAAAATAATTTGTTAATGTGCTGCAGTCATTATTATTTTGTTTATCTACAGAAATCATCCTTTTGAAATGTGATGGCACTAACTTTATTCTTTTTTGCTGCCATTTTTTTTTCAAAGAATAACATAAATGTATGAAAAGAATACTTTATATCTAGTATTACTGAGGCTTTTGTTTATTTATTCATTGTCTGAATATATGCTTAATCCATTGCAAGGTTATTGCTTAAGCTGACACCCAGTGACTTAAGACATACAAACTCTTCCTAAATGAGAAGCCCTCCCAGTGCTTTTTGTCTGATTTACAGAAAATCAGTAGCTACACTATTGATTTTTGGCCTGTTTAGAAATGTCTAAACAAAGTATGTGATTCATAAGAAGTATTGTAGCAGAACATAAATTCAGGGATAATCTATAGTTTCAGGAATGTAGACTTAATATATGGATGCCTGAGCATATGAGTAGATTCTTAGCATGTTTAAAGATAAAGAAGGGTCAACTATGAGTATGTCAGTCACCTAATATATAAAGAGGGTCTTGAGCTTTAGGGCATACCTAGGAAAAAGAAAGCAAATGGGACAGTTGAGAAGTATGAGTACTGATAAGGATGTTTGTGATCCACAAAGAATAAAAAACTGTTCCAAACCTTCTGGAGAATTACCACCCTGCTTCTAACCTACCATTTATTGGGAAGTGATTGAAAAGATTGCGTATGCACAGATGCATTAACATTTTATGCCTTCAGAACTTCTGGAACCCCGTCAATACAGCTGTAGATCTAGGGGCAGAACTGAGACAGCCCTAATTTGAATAGCTAATAACCTGCTAATAGCAAAGGTGCAAAGGTTTTGCTTCACCTTGGTCCTTCTTGACATCCTGGTGACTTTTGATGCTCAGGACCATAGACTGACTCTGGAAGATGAGATTTTATTGTGGAGCCACGGGCACTGTGCTGGAGCATTTTAAAGTGGAAACGTGGGTAAATCCTCCTTCTCCTTCCTCCTGGAATGTGAAATCACTCAGGCCTCCGTTATTGTCCCTGTTGTATGAACTGCCACCAAAGGTGGTCATAATGGAGAGAATACTCTTCTATCAATTCTAGCCTGACGATACCCAGATTTATCTCTACTTTTCTCTTAAATCTGTGCCTGATTTCAGTATCTTAGAGAACTACTTTGGAGAAATTCTTCAATGGCTAATGCAGAATTGAATTAAACTCAGACCACAAAATTTTGAGACCATGTTAATTCATACTACAATCACTCCTTCGCATCTTTATCTTCATCTAGATCAATTACTTATGGGAGAAATTCCTTGGAATTTCATGCTCACAATCTCATTGTGTTTTTAATGACAGGCTGCTACTTGAGGACCAGGTCACAGCAGTCATTAAAACATTGTATTTCTATTTTAGGAATATATCCTGGTTTAACTACATGATAAGACTTAAAATCAGCAGTGCAGTCTCTGGATATGTCTTGATTAATCTATTGCAATGATGTTTACCTTGGAGGTGGATGGGGACCCAGCTCATTTGCAGTGAGTGCTGAATGCTGCTGGAGGATTACAGAGCATGTCATGTCCACAGTTAGACATGCAACTCTAAGTGCTGCACTGGCTGCAAATTGGTCATCACCTACTATGCCCTTCACAATCAGGGTCTTAGCTTTCTGAAAGAGTTGCAGAGACATTGTCCAAGGTAGGTACTGCAAACCCTTAACTGAGCTGCTGATGGTGGTTTCATGGGCTTTTGTAATGACCCTGTGCATCCTGTCATTTGCATACCTTATTCTGTCTTTTAGAACTTGTTACCTTTTCTAATTGAGATGAGCAAGTCTGAGCACTTTTTAAGGAGGACCCTCCAGTGATTTCTTTTTAGGACTGTGCATTTTATCCATATATAGATGCCTTCCATTTTAGTTAATTTAATTGGATGATTTCTGTTTTGCTTTTAGAGATCCTGTGGCACTTTCACCCTCATAGACTTGACAGTTTTGACTATGCTGATGCTGTTGGTGCTTATTTGTACAATGCTTAGATCCTTAAGCAGAGAATTGTTTTAAATAAATAACTCACATACAGATAAATAAATGAACAAATAAATAAAACAGCTTAGATATTGTTGAGTTCATACAGATTGCATTGCAGTCTGCATTTGGGCTTGCATCTGATGCCAGTGTTCTCCATTATATTTAGAAAAGACTTGTATGAACGTGTGATTGTATACTTACCCTCGCTGTGTCCAGTAGCTGAAGAAGCTCATCTCTGCTTGATGGATTAAGGGAACAATTGACCCAGGTCAGGTGACCAAGAAACTGAAATGCACAATGCACAAAAAGTGAGAATTACAAAACAGTTCCTTTTGTAATTTGTACATTTTCACAATGTCTGAAATTAGTGGGCAAATACTTATTCTTTTTAAATCTCTGTACATAGAAAACTTACCAAATTACTTGTTATGTAGGGGCACTATAACTTGGCTAAGACTCCACTATAACAAAGTAGACCACATAAAACTCCGTAGACAGGTGAAATCAGTAACATGTATGTTAGGGAATTAGGAAGGCAGTGTTTCATAGATTTATTTGTTCCTTTCTGCTCTGAACCTTATCTGATCTTCAGGCTTCCCTTTCTAGCTGTATTGGCACATTCATTGTGCCTGGGTTGGAGCTGTTTAGTTCATACATTCCCTGGCGGCTAAAGCTGAACATGCTGCGAGGAATGCCATCACCCACAAGGAGGATCATGGTTTTATCTTTAAGTCCTTTCCTCTCTCATGCAAGCTCAATAACATTCATGGAGATCAATGGGCCTTTGGGAGGCACATCTATGCATAATCTATGCATGTCAAGTGTGACATGATCAGATGGCGCTGTCCCCACTGAAGACAAGCATCCTTGCATGATTCCTGATCTACCCTAGTAATTCTATCTCAGAGAGTGTGTGTCAAGCACAGGTGTTCTGCCTCCATCCCAAAGAGAGGCGAACAGGATAAGCCCCATCATTACACTCACCTTCAATGCCAGCTACGACAGGTGTTTGAGTCCTTCATCGATCCTGGATCACAGCCAGGGCTTTATCACATTATGCTCATGGAGATCCGCTTTTTATAGATACTGAAATAAGCAATAATGGCTGTTGCTGACTATTTTATTATAGCTGCCACACAGCTGTATTCCTGAATAAGCTTAGTGAAAAAAATCAGATTGACACAATTACACGTTTTTTAAACACAGTTCTGAATTCTACAACAAAGCATAATGAATAAGAAAGCCATTAATTGTTAATGTGGTTTATACCTATTCATTATATTTGCAAACCAAAAGGAATAGACAAACTGAGGAAAAACAAAAAAAGCAATGGACACAGTACACTCCAAGGAATATCAAAAGTAATGACACTGTAGTTTAATAAAGTAAGGTTAGCGCTTTCGTGCAGGTCAGTGCCTGCATGTCTTCAGAGAAAAAAAACACATTGACAAAGTCAGTTCCCAACAAATAACCGCACCTACCAGGAATCACATGAGCAATTAAACAATTAAATACAATCAAATACATTAACCCATGAGTAAACACAAAAATGTTCTATTTAAAAATCCATTTAAAAAATCCATTTAAAAACTGGTATGAGTGGTGAAGTATTATGTACGCATGTCTTAAAAAAAGTAATGGTTAAAAACATGCTCTATCAAAATAATAAATATAGTGTTGCACATATCTATATGAGTATATTTAAAAATGTGGAAGCCCTATGATAGGCCAATGGAAACACATAAAAAGTTTATACATAAATACATATATATATATAAATATACACACAAATAACAAAAGGACTCATCTCATTAAACTTCTTAGTTTTAAAATCATTGATGCCCGGATATCTAAAGGCATCACATCAAAGTTGCCATAAATGCTCACACCTTTCCAACCATAGTGGGATAGGGCCACCCCTAATGGATCCATTAACCTGCCTTTTTTTTAAGGACATGCATACATTTATAATAGATTTTAGGCTTGGTTTTAGTGAAATTCTTGCTAATACTTCACCGCTCACACCAGTTTTTAAATGGATTTTTCAATAGAACATTTCTTGTGTTTACTTATGGGTTAATGTATTTGATTGTATTTAATTGTCTAATTGCTCATGTGATTCCTGGTAGGTGGGGTTATTTGTTGGGAGAAGGTATTTAACTGACTTTGTTTTTTTTTCTCTGAAGACATGCAGACACTGACCTGCATGAAAGCGCTAACCTTACTTTATTAAACTACAGTGTCATTACTTTTGATATTCCTTGGAGTGTACTGTGTCCATTGCTTTTCTTGTTTTTATTGACTATATTTGTTTAGTTTTCCTCAAGTATTGTACCACCTACATTTTAGATGAACAATGAGCATCAGCCACCTGATGCTTCTAATCAGAGCACTACAAACTAATTCTGTTGACTGGTCAGATATCAAGCAGGAGAAGAAGGTCAGGCTACAAGTAACAACTGCATGAGGCACAATGGCTCTGTGAAATTAAGTGCTGTTCACACTTATGCGATGACCAAATCTTGCATTTTAACTTAAAAACAAAACATGATCTTATTTTTCAAGGCTACTTATGTATTGTTAGCTTTACTGTATCACATCACACTGTTTTTAAACCATTACTAACTATGAACATGTTGAAACTATGCAGCAATGGCAACTGGCACATTATAATTAAAATCATAAATGATATTGCAATGCACTAAACATAATTCAAATTCATAAGTCAATAAAATAAATAAACTAATACATAAATAATAAAATTTACTTTGACATATCATTGCTTGGATTTATATGAATGAAACAATATATCATGTAACTTTACATACCAGAATTCTGATGTTCCATGAAATTTCAGAAATTGATGTTTTGATTTCCAAATGTAAACAGCTTTCTAACTTTGATATTAAAAGGACAAAAAAATGAATTCTATGACTGCCCCTCCTTTGTTTCATTGTTTGTACATAAGCCAGATAAGACATTTCCACATACATAACACCCTCAAATCTACATAATTGCTGACCTATGCTCATATTGCTTTCTTATTAAAAGTATATACAGTCTTTCCCTCGCTCCTTCCCTTTGCCAGTAGGGATATATATTATTACAATATCCATCTGTTCCCATCCTTTAACACACTTGGCAGGTTACAGGCTTACTGCTCTATCTGCTTATAAGTTCTCCCATCATGCACCACTGGCATTTCATTCATCTAAATATGCAGCTTTCTAGACTTCCTTTACTTTTTGCATAACTTAATAACTCACCTATTTCTTTCCCAGCCCTGTATTTTCCTTCTTGTATTGATGAGTGATATGGTGACTACCACTTGAATATCATGCACTTTTAGTAAGCCACCTCTGTCAAGAAAATTAACTGCTTTCTACCTTTACTAGTCACAAGTCATACATAATATAATATAATTTCTTTTGTCAGTTTTAGTTCTGGACACCATTCATCCTACGACACCTTTTCACTTCTCTGCTAGTATTTAGCCAAGCTTTCACACGTCTAAAATATATGCTCATTTGAGCCAATGTCACCATTCTTGCAATGGCAACATAATGTGGCAGGGAACATAGATGCTAACTTGAGTGGGCTCTACAGGCTGTGGGGGATAAAAGAACATGATCATAGCCTCCATGGATAAATCCTACAGTTTATCAAGCCCCAGTTGCTTCAAAGCTCTCAATCATCTATTTTTTCCATCCATTTTTTTTTGTAATTTTTCAATTCATTTCTAACTCCATTTTCCTGTGCCACATATTCCAATAGGTCTTTAGTTTGGTGTCTCCTGGTTGCATCATTTCTGCCAGCAAACTTATCACCTTGCCTTTCATATCTATATCTCTGGATACTGACTCTATAACAATGGTGTTTGTCTACCTGGCTACATTTACTACTCTGAATTATGCATGTAAATTGAAAGTATGTAAAAAAATGATTGATAATCCAATCCAAGCTCATACATAAGTTCTTGATATGTTTTTGATTCCTGTTATCCATAAGGCTGGTAACCTCTTCTTAGGTCTTTTCCCAAATACCTTGTAAATCCTGCTTCCTTTATCTTATGAATTATTTTAATAGGAGGAACATAGGCAAATACAGACTCATCCCTAGATTCTTACCGTCTCTTCAGATCTTTGCTGGATTGATTTCTTCATTCCTTCCATCTTTTTAATTCTTTCTCAAACCTAATCATTGTTGTAGGGATAAGTCACTTTCTGTATCCTTAAAAGGCATTTGGTCACCATCTCTTTGTCATACCAACCACTGAATCATACCATTAACTGAGTGACCCAAGCATATCTCTCTGTGTCAGGGATCCCTAGCCCTCCATGTCTCAAATACCAAATGTGCTGGGCTGCCTTCACGCTTACCCTTACCCTTGCTTACTATGAAAGAAAGTCCAGAATAAGTTTTGTCTATTAATTAATTACTTTCTACTCAGCTTAAGCCCAGCTGTATAAGACCCACTTACATCCATCAGGAAATTGTTTATTCCAGTAATGCCTTGAGGAATAAGGTTTATAGCTATACTTTAGTTTTGTATGTAAAGAATGAAGTATCCCAGTTTGCAGGGAATAAAGCAAGGTCTTCGATTGTGGGAATATAATTGGAGGATAGAAATATTATTTTTTTAAGTATTTACTTTTATATCTTGCTACTGAATTAAACATCTCTAAAATAAATGCTGTTTCTGTGGCAAAAAGGGATAAGGCACCCTTACTTTAGAGCATCTGGGCAGGGTTGGTATAATGGTTAAGGTATTTACCTCACAGACCAGAAGTACAGGGTTTGATCCTCACTAAAGAAACCTAGCTAGGCTTAAAAAGGTCCATAAGCACAGCTATGTCCTCATTTATAACAACTGCTATAGCAGCAATGTCAACTCCAGAGAATTCTGCCAGCCATTAACTGGAAGTCCCAACCTACCTTGAGTAAAGTAAATCTAATCTAATCTAATTCTGTCTAAAGGATTTTTATGTATCTAAAGTGAGGAACAATGGAGGGGCCCCTTTTTGACATATATTGCTCTTTTAATAGCATTGAGTCATTCTGTTTTTGACAAATCCACCTTGATCTTTTGCAAACTAAATCTCTCACAGACTCTTGGAAATGATCAGCCCTCATTCTGATAAACAACTTATTGTCTACATTAAGCAGAACAGTTATGAACGACTTTTAGTTTTGCTACTGATTTCTAAGAAGATGAGACTTGACATCCCTCAAATATATCCTTACACATTTTTAAAACATCTCCCCTCATACCTTCATTCGTGAATTTGCATATCATGTTTGACAAACCATCTGGTCCAGAAGCTTTCTTTGTATTTGGTTTCACTATTTGTCTCAGCTATTCATCATCTGATATTGGTACCTTTTACTTCTCACGAGCCTCTTCTGACAGGTATGTAATACTGAGACTTTTCAAAAACCCTGCCAATTCATCCTGCACTGGAACCATTGATAGTGAATACATTTTCTTTGAACATACCCTTTATATCTGTCACACTCCACTCTTCACTCCCCTTGGAGCCTGAAAGTCAATGGGAAACTGAATTTATCCTTAGACAGAAAGCTAAGTTTGTTTATTCTTCTAGTTGATAGTATGGGAAAATGCCATCTTCTTCTCTCCAGAATTATTTCAGTCCTCTTTTGCAATGCTCCTTGTGTCTCCCATAGTCTGTCACATACCTCTTGTGACTCCAGTAATTCTCTTTCACTCTCTTTTCCTTTCTCTTTAGTTCTTTCTGCTTTTCCTCTGAATTATAGTTCCATTTATGTGCCACCCTTCCAAATAAAAATGTTAAATGCCATTGAACATGTCTCTTTAACACACCTCATGGAACAGCTATGGATGGCTCTTCCACCAAAATAAGGTTTCTAATTTCTTTCCACAAATTTTGGAAATGCAAAGACACTGGAATACAGATATGATGTAATGTATTTTATTTAATTAATATAAGTTTTGCAATTACTGAAACTTTCTGTCTAGTAGGAGCCCTTCATCAGGAGTTATACTGCTAAAACTTCTGATGAAGAGCTCTTGCAATTTTGAAAGCTCGAGTATGTTGGCCCAATAAAATGTATTACATCATGCCCGTGTTCTAGTGTCTTTGTATCTTCTGGTAGTGGACCAACATGGCATTTCTTATTTTATTCTGCCTCAAAATGGGATTTAATTATTTGGATTATAAATATTTTAAAGCCAGGATTCCAAAATGGTTATCGACTAGTCTGTACCCTATCCATAGAGCTCCTACTGTCATTTATAACTATCTTAGCTTTAAAGTGCATTGAAAGCCGATTATCACCGATCTTATACTAGGACTAACTAATTTAACTTTCTTCTAAAGCAATCAGATGAGTATTGACTTATCTAAAACAAAAATAAGCAACTCATCTCCAACTTTGTGCCTAGGATCTTCGCCATGTGCATCCAAGGGGCCCTCGAGACAACTGCTGCATTATAATAACCGCTGCTTATAAACCATGTCTGACATCGCAGAAAGTATGGAAACTCAATTGACAAAAGCAAAAATCTCTTCAATTTTATCTCTGGAAAAGGATACAGCTTCCAAAAGGCAAAGAACTCCTAGACAACCAGCCGACACTAATAAAACAAATCCTAAAGGAAAATCCGATGCCAACTTTCATCTTGATGAACTTAAATCAGCGCTACAGCCCATCCATACTGCCATACAGGGATTCTCTGAACAACTCACAGATTTTGGAAAATCAATAAATCAAATACTACAAAGAGTGGACACTCTCGAACACAAAAATCAAGCCAATGAACTACTGATCCAATCCATGTCGGAAGACCTGAGTGCAAAAACCACTAAGCTTTCTGATCTACAATCTAAGATAACGGATTTGGAGGCTAGAAGTCGCCGTAATAACATATTAATTAAAGGGTTACCAGAGTCCTACGATAACCAAAACTTGCTGATAATTTGCAGGCAGATATTTCTTGCACTATTGGGGTCAGAAAATAGCTCTGAGAACCTAGTAATAGAGAGAGCACACAGGGCCTCTCTTAAGCGCCAGGACTCGACAACCCCGCGTCAAATATACACTAAAATATTAAACTTCCAAGACGCGCACAAAATCTTAATGTCAGCCAAAAAAACAAAGAAACTTTACATGGAACAACCACAAGCTTACCTTTACCCAAGATCTGCCTCACCAAATCAAATTAAATAGACAAAATCTAGCCCCTTATTGCGCTGACCTGATCAGGAGAAATGTGAAATTCCAGATGCGGTATCCAAACACTCTGTTATTCTCCTGCAATGAAAAGAGATACTCAGCCAACACTCCATCGGAAGCAAAAGAAGCTTTTATCAAAGCTTTCAACAACTATCCTGCTCTTTAAAATGTTGTACCCGAGAGTACCTCTCTCTATACCCACATCAGGGATACCGGAGTAAAGTACACTAAGTTTCAATTACCTGGGTTCATCAGTCATCCATACCCCCTCAATTGCTAGAGTTGCTGTCCTTATAAAATAATTATCATCAGCGATATTTGACTCTATAGCTGACTTTCCACTCCTATATTCCTGGTCGCCGGTTCTGAATAGGAACCTACCGTACTTGGTTTCGGTATCCTGCCGAACATCCAGATTGGAGGACTTTCGATGGACTCTTAGTGTGAAGCTATTCCTGTGACTCCCATGTTGCGGTCTGTGTCTGTGGTGCACCCACTGTGGACAATATGTCTCTTGTGAGTGATTGCTTTTGATCTGGTTGCCAACTCTGTGTGCTGGAGATGGAAAGCTGCTCAGATTGTTCAGCACGCGATATGAATAGCAGGTCACTTGAACATGCTCTGTCAATCTCCTGCCACTTCTTTTATACTCTATTGGGTTGTTCGGGGTTCAGTTGATGTACTCAAATATGTTGCTTATTATGGTATGTGCCCGGACACCTCTGTCGATAATACTGAAGAATGTGGTCACCCTACGTAATAGTCAGAGTTCAGTGCTCACTTAATGCTATATGATTCTGGAGTTTCGGAGTTTTCTTAGTTTCAATGTAGCGCGGGCACTGATATACACAGCATTGAACAATGTACTCTACACTACAGCTAGGATGTGTCATTCTAATGAATATACTCGCAAAATATTTCATAATCTACTGTCTCACGCTAAGCTATTTAAGTTATTTATCTTATTCTGGTTGCTTTTCTCTTATTCATACTACTCTGCTAATAATCTCTGCTTGTATTAATATCCAGCTATCCTGCCAACTAAATGTGAGCATGGATAAAGCGCACCGAATATGTTGCTGTCTCTCCAGCTTTGTACACCTTATTTGTTTATAACTGTGACAATTACACTACATAAACATATCTTAACCTATGGTCAGATAACTGCCAAATTTCTACATAATTGTATATAATGCTCACATTAATAAACTGTGTCAGAACATACTTAAATCCTTACTATAGTAATAGATTTAGCCCTATCTCTTTTCTCATGCCCCTATCCTATGCTATCCTATATTCACAATTATATCTTGGAATTCTCTCAGTTACGACTCCTCTATTAAGTATCTACTATACCTATTTAATTAAACCCCCCTATAGCTTTCCTATACTCATGCCTTTCCATATCCATAATCTTCTATTTGGATATTCACTCTCCTTATACTATTCCTAGATCTAGATTTGAGCTCATGGAGGCTTATGCTTTAGGGCCCTAGTATGACCTTGTTATGGAAATGGAATGTTTTGTATATATGTATAGGTTTACTCACTGTTGGTTTAGTCCTTGTTAGGACTTTATATGTATTAGTTTTAATTACAATGTTTGCTTTGCTAACCAATACTATTTGGTCCTTTCAATATTGTATATGTATTCCTTCTACTAGAGAGTTGGGGTGGGTAGGCACCGGGGTGGTTTTGAAGGAATACTACGCTACCATTTCTACTGCTGTTACGTTCTACACAAGCTCCTATCTTACACATAATTCTTTCTTATTATGGTCTTCAAAATTAGTTAGTCCCTTAGCCTTATTAATCAATAACTTTCAAATTATTAATATACCTTGTCTTGTAGCCTATGACGCTACATATTGACTCATGGAATGTTAGAGGGCTTCACAATAAACCCCAAAAATATCTCCTTTTTCATTTGCTATTTAAGTCTCAGGCTAGTATATGTTACCTGCAGGAAACACACATGTACAAAGAGGATTGGGTTAAAGAGGGGAAAAAAAGTGGATAAAAGCCATCATCTCTGCGGGGAACAGCTCGAACTCCAAAGGAGTAGCTATTATAATCAAAAATAATTTCCAAGGAGATATTATTAAGGAGAAGTATGATGAAAATGGTAGATGGTGCCTCTTTACCTCACGCCTATACAGCCTTAACAAACCAATCTTATTTTTCAACTTATATGGCCCATGTACCCAACAACATACCTTTATTCTAGAAATACACAACATTCTTTCATTGTTTAATGACCACTATATTATTGCAGGTGAGACTGGAATGCTGTAATAGATCCTAATTCAGATCGTACAAGCAAATCTCCCTCTTATAATCCTCAATCATCTATAGCTATAGAAGAGTTAATGTATGATCTCAACCTTATTGACCCCATCTCATACAAAGAGCATTTAGTTAAAGATGAACTATTCACATATTACTCAAAATCCTATAATACGTGGTCAAGACTAGACTTTTTCCTAATATCCGACTCCCTCTCTTGCTTCAAAATTAACTTCTCCCTAGAACCCAGGTTCCTATCTGATCACTCAAAAATCTCTCTCAAAATTAATCCTGGTTCAAACTCAACCTCTTCATCCAACTATAATAATTGGACACTAAACAATAACCTGCTTCTTAATAAAAATATTATTCAAGCAATCACAGAACCACTACTTGACCTTAGTTCCAATCTTGACAACACCACCATCCCCCTGGATATACAATGGGCTGCCTGTAAAGCATATATTAGAGGTATTATAATCAATAAAGCTTCTTACCTTAAAAAATTCTATAAAGGTAAGGAATTCAAACTTACAGTTAAGATTTCCGAATTAGAGAAGCAACAAAGACTTAACCCAGACCCTAATTTATACAAATTAATAACCGCTTCCCAAAATCAATTGCTGCATCTTCATCAACAAAATCTAACCCTATTCGAACAAAAACTTATTGCGTCTTACTCAGAATGGGCACAGGTCCCCTCCAAGTTATTGGCAAAAATAATTCGAAACAGTCAAGCTCCTCCTAGAATCTCGTTTATGCATTTCCAAAACAAGATCTATAATTCAGACTCTGAAATAATACAGATATTCTCGCTCTTACATTCAGATATATAATCCAAAAAAAAATAGATTCCCTCCATCAATCAACACATGACTAGTTTTCTGAAATCTATTAAATTTCCTTCCTTAAATAAATCTCAAAGTGACATGCTTTCAGCTCCCTTAAGCCTTCAGGAAATTAGGACAGTCATTACAAATCTTAAAGTAAGTAAATCCCCCCGGCCCAGATGGATTTACAGCCGAATTTTTCAAAACTCTCAAATCAGTAGTCTCCCCTATTCTTCTAAAGGTATTTAATTATATGATAAAATATGGCATATCAGATTTGCACTGGAACACCTCGAAAACTATTCTAATTCTGAAAAATAATAAAGATAAAACTGACCCCCATAACTATCGGCCCATTTTACTGATAAACATTGACATTAAGATTCTAGCTTCGCTACTAGCTAACAGATTAGAAAAAGTTTTACCTTTTATAATCTCCGCGGAACAAGCAGGATTTATGACGCATAGGCATACCTGGGATAACACCTTGACATTGGACTCCTTAATGTACTTGACCAAAAAAGAGAAAAATCCGATCTATGCCTTGACATTAGATGCGTCAAAAGCTTTTGACAGGGTAAACTTTGACTTCCTTTTTCAAACTATGACCCACTTTAACATACCCACCCCCTTTATAGATATGATTAACGTTTTATACAAAAATTCATATACCTATCTATGGATAAACAAAAATATCTCCAAACCCTTAAAGATAGCTAATGGTACAAGACAGGGATGTCCTTTATCCCCCTTTCTCTTCAACATATTTATAGAACCATTTTTTCTTTATATCAGCCAAAATACTTTTCATACGATTCCCAAAATACTAAGCACCAAAATATTACTATCAGCCTTCGCAGACGATCTAAACATTTACTTTCAACTTCCTAACAGTGACCTGAATAAAATTGTTAACTCTATCAACATGTTCTCAAAAGCTTCAGATTATCAGGTTAACTCTAAGAAGTCGCATATCTTTCCCATAAACCCTTTAGGTCATAAACCTAAATACTTCCCTACTTCTCCCTTCAAGACAATATTTGACATTAAATACTTAGGAATCCACTTTGAACACAACCAGCTACCCATGTTTCAAAACAACATGTTTAAAGCTTGGTCAAAAATATCTCTTGATCTTCGCAGATGGGAACGATTGAATCTCTCTCTTCTATCTAAATCAGCGATAATTAAAATGAACATTCTCCCCAGACTCCTCTATCAATTTAACTCTACAGATCAGATAGTGTTTAAATCCTTTCTATATAGGATTAGTAAAGAACTAGCCAAATGTATATGGTATCCTAAATCAGTGAGAATTTCATATTTTAAATTAATACTTCCCAAAACCAAAGGTGGGCTTGGCCTCCCGAATCTCCATCTCTATTATACAATCATATCTGCCAGTAGGCTGTTACTCATCTCAAAACTTAATAATAAAGAATATAACTCTTACCCTACCTGGTCCAAATTGTGGTATTAACATATCCTAGGCAGTAAAATCAATCCTGCTGCTCTCCCTTTTCTTTCTTTGGACACCTTAGACAGTTTTAACTTATCCGCTAACATAAAACAAAAAATCAGGTCCTTTCAAAACATGCTAAAACTCATTAAACTAGACAAAGCTCTTCCTCTGCTCCAACCTCTCCATTTAAATCCCAATATTAAAATGAACAACATGTTAATCAATCTTTCTAACTTCCCTCTTATTAAAAACCTTACTGTCTGGGATATACTCAAACATAATAACGAAACACTTACCAACTTCTGCATAATTCTCAAAGTTAACAAGAAGTATTTAACTATCCTTCACCAGTTGCGAGATCTAGTTGCATCAAAATTCGTCCAACTTCTAGATAACAGTCAAGAGGTCACCAAGCTAGAGACTGTTATTCAAACCCTGACTTTACTGGAGGAAATGCTCTCCAATTCATATAAACTCCTAACCTCCATAATCCACGAATCAGATTGTCTCTTCTCTAGCTACTGGGACAAGCACAACTCTCAACTATCGGAGAAACAGAAACTCTCCGCCATAAAAAATACCCTAGATTTTCCCCTTTTAAAAAACTTTTTTACACACAACCAATGATCAATAACAATGCATACTATACTCCGTCTGTACTATCTAAGTTTGACTCAAAGAAATCCCCCTCCTGCCCGTGCTGCTCATTCCCAAAAGCTGACCTGTTACATGTGTTATGGTCTTGCAAATACTCACACAAATTCTGGACCTCACTAAAAGTCCGCCTCCAGAAAATGGGATACCACAAATCAACCCTCTCCTAGGAACTAGCCATCCTTCATATCCCTACTAGTGTTCTCTCTAAATTTGACGCACATGAAGCTCTATATCTCTAAAAACTGGATAGACCGTACCAAATTATGTTGGAATAACTTTAAGGAAATGGCTCACTCATACATTGCAGCACAAAAACTTATTATAAAAAGCCCTAAAAAGATTGCCCTCTCAATAAAAGTCTGGGAAAGGGTTAATGCCCTCATTTTTAGTGAAGGATAATCTTAATTTTCCAATCTAAGTATGGGACCTATCTTACATTCTATGTCTATTTTACAAAAATTTTCTGAATGGTAGCACTTTGGTTAGCTATTTGTATATTTTGTAGATATTGTACATACTTTGTTATGAGGTTATAAGTTCTGACCGTTTTTCCTTATCAGTTATGTGTTCAGCCTATACTTTCTTTCATGTATCAACAATTCATTACTGGCTGTCCAGCTTATTGTTGTTACTTCTTATGAAACAAATAAAAAGTTTTTTGAAAAAAATAATATTTTAAAGCCACCTGAATCACTGTCTATAAAATTAGGGGTGCATCTGCAGCTGTTATTTGAAATGTCCATTTATGGTCAATACAGTACACATGGAATTATGGAATAAGCTCCCGATGTTACATATGTTTTGCCAATGAACTTGTCCGGAAATATCTACCTGTCCTAGTATAAATCCTAAAACTAGGTGAATAATGGACAAACAGAAGCAGTTCTCCAAAACACTCTCCCATCAGCTTCCAGTGCAGCCTCCTCTAAAAATACATTCAGTGTCCTGGTCAAGCATTTTAATTTCAACTTCTTATTCGTCTTCACAGATATATGGTACTTGGAAAAAAGCAAGGTTGAACACTGCTGACAACGTTTAAAACTTTTTATTGCTAAAATCACAGGATAAGCGCTTTCGGGATAACCCTTCCTCAGATAAATGAACAAACATAAACACAAGCTTTTATACAAGGATAATACCAATAACATTCAGTGAAAAACGCGCCTATTTTTTAATATAGGCTTAATTGGTATCACTTCATTCAATCCTGGCTTCCTGTTGGCCATCAAATTAATGATCCATGTAGTTTCCACTAGCTCAGTTTGAAGCTTGATATCACCCCCCTAGTGTTGGATTTGACATTTACAATAACCCTAAATTTAAAAGTGTGTGTAGGGAATTCAGCAACATGTCTGTATAAAGCATTTCTCTCATCACTATTTCTAATGCACGAAAGGTGCTGGAGGATTCTAATCTTAAACATGTTGTTTGTCTTGCCCACATAAAAACATGGGCATTGACAACATTCCGCTAAGTAAACTATATTAGCAGTGCGACATGTAGCTTTACCTTTAAAGTAAAACACTTTATTGGTAATAGGATGTATGAAGTGGGTGTCCTTGTTGATATAGGCACAGGCTTTACATAAGCCACAAATGTTTGTTCCTATGGAATGTGGAAGGGGATGTTGAATGTCCCTAATCAAGGGCTCCTTACAAAGTAAGTCCTTAAGATTTTTGTTTCTCCTATATCTGAAACTGGGTTTAGAACCCACAATACTACTTATACTGTTATCACTAGTTAAAATATTCCAATTCTTTCTCACTATGTTACAGATGTCACTTGTATTACTGCTGTAATTAAACATTAACTGTAACCCCTTATGTGATTTATCTTCCTTAGTTTCTGAATCAGCTTCATTGCTAATACATGACATCCAAGGTTTATAATCAGTAAACCTCTTAAATTTACCTCTATCAATTGCTTCATTTATCATATCTTGTTTATAGCCTCTGTAATGGAAGCTATCCCTAAGTTTATTGGTCTCTATTTCAAAATCTGAATCTAAAAAACATAGTCTGGAAGCCCTACTCACTTGCCCTTGTACTATGTTTTGATATGTATGCCTAGGGTGCATACTATCATACGTTAAAAGGGAATTTTTCCAACAATTTTTCCTGTACAATTTAGATCTAAAATCTTCCGTGTCCTGTTCTATACATACATCTAAAAAATCTATAGAATAATATGAATGGTTAATCGAAAACCTAAAAAATGTGGTAGTTGTATGTAAATGTTTCACAAATTCTCCTAATTCTTGCTCTGTCCCATCCCATAGGAGAAAAACGTCATCTACAAATTGTAGATATAACTTTATATGTTGTTTCCACAAATCATTATTAATAACATGGGTCTTCTCCCAATGAGAAAGGACCAAATTAGCATAGGTATTGGCGCAGGGGGTGCCCATGGCTACCCCCTGCGCCTGTCTATATATAGAATTCCCTCCCATAAAAACATTGTTTTCTAAGACTAAAGTTAGCATGGTCTTAATCAAAAATAAAATGCTTTATACAGACATGTTGCTGAATTCCCTACACACACTTTTAAATTTAGGGTTATTGTAAATGTCAAATCCAACACTAGGGGGGGTGATATCAAGCTTCAAACTGAGCTAGTGGAAACTACATGGATCATTAATTTGATGGCCAACAGGAAGCCAGGATTGAATGAAGTGATACCAATTAAGCCTATATTAAAAAATAGGCGCGTTTTTCACTGAATGTTATTGGTATTATCCTTGTATAAAAGCTTGTGTTTATGTTTGTTCATTTATCTGAGGAAGGGTTATCCCGAAAGCACTTATCCTGTGATTTTAGCAATAAAAAGTTTTAAACGTTGTCAGCAGTGTTCAACCTTGCTTTTTTCCAAGTATCTTATTTTATTTGCTTTGGTTGGACTTTAGCACCATACTGTTTATTGGACTGTTTGGTTTTCGTTTTGTGTATACAGTATCGTGCATGCTATGGCAGCCAGCACCATTTCGCAAGATTCTTTTTCCGTCAATGGACGAAGGGACAACGTGAACGTGAAAGGTTTATGGCATCCTAAGAGAGCTCTTAACTATGACAATCCTTTGTTGAATTTGGGCTTTTCCACCTGCAAAGTTGGCCCAAATAACTTGAAACCGGCAGCTGTGGATAAAAACTTTGAGGAATTAACTCGAGATTTAACATTTAAAGTAAGTAAATTGCAAAGACTTCAATGGCAAACTCATCATTTAGAAGCCTGTATTCAATATGGCATAGTTCCGAGGGGTATGCGGATACTGTGCATGCCTGCACAAGGGGACCGCTACCCGGAACTCTTAGCCAAGTGGCAGTCAATCAACATCGACACCAGCTTTAAATATATGGAATTGTTAAACGGATTCTTTTCCCCAGAGCTAGCTACCTTAAAGAAAGAAGTAACTGAATTACAAAATAAACTGGAATTAGAATATGGTGACACTAAATATGTGGAGCGTATGGATGCTTTGTATGTTTCATTCACTGAAAATGACAATAAATTGAAGAAACAAAAAACAAGCAAATTACAAAGAGACTTCGCAGATTTTTCGAATGGCAACATATTCGTATGGCCGAGGGCCAATGAGAACAGATCATCAGGTCACAATGTAAGGGGATTGGCTGATATTGGAAGAAGGGGCGGTAAAAACGATATGACGACGACAACCACCATAGCCTCTCATGAGAACAACACGTTTCCCACGCCGATTCGACAGGAAAAGGAGAGTGGACTAGAAACACGTTTACAAGATGTGAATAGAGTTCAAGAACGAACGGCAGATGAGAGATCAGATGCCTCTGTAGTGAATCAGACCTCTACGGATACCGTTTTCATACGTGAGGGCGTTGATAATGCTGCCGATAGTGAATTGACTATTGACAATGTACAATCAGGTGCTTTGCTTATGGCGGATGAAACAAGCTCCTCATCCAATGATAACCTTATGGGAGCGCGGCCCAAAGTACATTCTGGGAAAAGTAATTTTTTGGACCTCTTACCCGCCAGTGAAAAAGAAGGGACCTTGGAAAAGGTCTCTGAGCGAGGACAGGGGGATCGACAAAAGGAGAAAAGTATGGGACTGACTGCAACTAGTGATTTTGGTATTGTTATTAATCTATCTTCTTATGTCTTAAATATGAATGAATTGACAGTGTTAAATAAGGGACTAACTTTTGTTCCTAGCAAATGTGGTACATATGATGAAACGCTGATAGATGTCATGCTATACTGTAGAAATGTGGCGTTGAAACTTATATTTGGTAACAGCAATCAGAATGAAGTTTCTCTTAAAAAACCTAGTGGCTTTGTTCCTCAACTGACACCTAGTTTAAATCTGTTTATTAATGCTTGTGAGAATGATCTGATAAAATATTATAAAGAAGCTGAATTTAATAAATTTCATAATTTAACTATAGAACAAAGGGCAGCATTGAAGGACCTTAGTGCAAATAAGGACATCCTGATAAAAAATGCAGATAAGGGAGGAGCAGTGGTGTTGATGGACACCACTTGGTATGATAGAAAATTGAAAGAATTGTTACAAGATCATGACACTTATGTGCAGATAAATCCATTAACTGTCAAACATATTGCAGACAGGGTGATTTCCTGCTTAAACAAATTATTGCATGATATGAAAATATCAGAAGAGACACACCAATTTCTCTCAATAGAGAAACCTGTTACCCCCATTTTCAAAGCTCTACCCAAGATTCATAAGTCCATCAGTGACCCACCCCTTCGACCCATAGTATCGGGCAGGGGATGGGTCACTGAAAACGTTTCTATCTGGGTAGAATATACACTCAAACCCTATTTGGATACAATGGGCAATGTCCTCAAAGACACTGGCCATTTTCTAAGGCTTTTGGGTGATATGAATAACGATGAACATATAAGTAATATATTGATGGTCACTATGGACGTTCAAAACTTATTCACGGTCATTAATAATGACTATGGCATTAATAGTATAGGTGAACGTTTGAATGACCTAGGAGTGAATAGAGAAAAATATTTTTGATTAAGACCATGCTAACTTTAGTCTTAGAAAACAATGTTTTTATGGGAGGGAATTCTATATATAGACAGGTGCAGGGGGTAGCCATGGGCACCCCCTGCGCCAATACCTATGCTAATTTGGTCCTTTCTCATTGGGAGAAGACCCATGTTATTAATAATGATTTGTGGAAACAACATATAAAGTTATATCTACGATTTGTAGATGACGTTTTTCTCCTATGGGATGGGACAGAGCAAGAATTAGGAGAATTTGTGAAACATTTACATACAACTACCACATTTTTTAGGTTTTCGATTAACCATTCATATTATTCTATAGATTTTTTAGATGTATGTATAGAACAGGACACGGAAGGTTTTAAATCTAAATTGTACAGGAAAAATTGTTGGAAAAATTCCCTTTTAACGTATGATAGTATGCACCCTAGGCATACATATCAAAACATAGTACAAGGGCAAGTGAGTAGGGCTTCCAGACTATGTTTTTTAGATTCAGATTTTGAAATAGAGACCAATAAACTTAGGGATAGCTTCCATTACAGAGGCTATAAACAAGATATGATAAATGAAGCAATTGATAGAGGTAAATTTAAGAGGTTTACTGATTATAAACCTTGGATGTCACGTATTAGCAATGAAGCTGATTCAGAAACTAAGGAAGATAAATCACATAAGGGGTTACAGTTAATGTTTAATTACAGCAGTAATACAAGTGACATCTGTAACATAGTGAGAAAGAATTGGAATATTTTAACTAGTGATAACAGTATAAGTAGTATTGTGGGTTCTAAACCCAGTTTCAGATATAGGAGAAACAAAAATCTTAAGGACTTACTTTGTAAGGAACCCTTGATTAGGGACATTCAACATCCCCTTCCACATTCCATAGGAACAAACATTTGTGGCTTATGTAAAGCCTGTGCCTATATCAACAAGGACACCCACTTCATACATCCTATTACCAATAAAGTGTTTTACTTTAAAGGTAAAGCTACATGTCGCACTGCTAATATAGTTTACTTAGCGGAATGTTGTCAATGCCCATGTTTTTATGTGGGCAAGACAAACAACATGTTTAAGATTAGAATCCTCCAGCACCTTTCGTGCATTAGAAATAGTGATGAGAGAAATGCTTTATACAGACATGTTGCTGAATTCCCTACACACACTTTTAAATTTAGGGTTATTGTAAATGTCAAATCCAAAACTAGGGGGGGGTGATATCAAGCTTCAAACTGAGCTAGTGGAAACTACATGGATCATTAATTTGATGGCCATCAGGAAGCCAGGATTGAATGAAGTGATACCAATTAAGCCTATATTAAAAAATAGGCGCGTTTTTCACTGAATGTTATTGGTATTATCCTTGTATAAAAGCTTGTGTTTATGTTTGTTCATTTATCTGAGGAAGGGTTATCCCAAAAGTGCTTATCCTGTGATTTTAGCAATAAAAAGTTTTAAACGTTGTCAGCAGTGTTCAACCTTGCTTTTTTCCAAGTATCTTATTTTATTTGCTTTGGTTGGACTTTAGCACCATACTGTTTATTGGACTGTTTGGTCTTCACAGATATAGCATCAGGATTTGAAATCAAATTAAAGTCCCCACCACTAATTATTTCACTCTCCACCCAATGTAGCAAGTAAAGGAATAATGGTCTAAGCTCTTTATATTAAGAGCCTGGGAGCAAGTATATAAAGGTAACTGTTAATCTCAATCCTCAAATCAGCCCTTTACTACAATCCCCTCTTCCTTTACCCTTCTTCCAGGTGGTCTGGTATATCCACTTGAGTTCCATTCTTTAACAAAATAGCTATTCCCCTGCATTTATTTTTAGGATATGAATAAATTGTTATTATCAGCTATCCTGCCCTGGAAGTTTTCATCTGGAAGCTGAGTGTATCTTCCATATAATTGTAACTCTACTTTCTACTTGCTGTTTTTTGTAAGATTTGTTTAATTCATTCATGTTTGTGTTATGCTACCTCCATTCACAAAGCTTATAACCATTCCTTTTATAAAAATAATTTTTCTCTCTCTTTTTTTTTTTTTTTTTAGGGAGATCTGCTCTCTCAGTATCCTAAAACTGCCTGGCATGATATTTTCCCCTTCCATTCCCATCTACCAATCTATTTAAACATCAGTATAAAAGGCTAAAAACAGTAAGCTACTAAAAAAATTTAAAACAGAAACTGTTGCAGCACCAGAGGAAAGCAACACCCAGTCAGCAACGGTAGTTTTATTTCAGTTAAGGTGCTTTGCATATTTTGAACTAATGCACTGTACTATTGTGTTTTATTCAACATTGCTTGTGTATTTTGCTGTGCTGCACTCCTGTATTTGGTTGCACTGTAAAATTGCACCCAGATCATGGCTAAAAAAGGTGTTCAGACCAGCCCATCTACTGGGATAATACATATATAAAAGGGACACACTTCCTTAATCTCACACATACTCATGTTGTATGCCCTCCAAAGCAGTTCTCACAAATTCTCATCCCATAGGAAACATAGAATGTCTTTGTGTTGTAAAATGTCCAATGGTGTATATAAATATTATTTTGTCAACCATAAAACATGTCATTGGTCTCGTTGGGCCTACTCGGTCAGCAAAAAGTAAGTAAATAAATACAGAGAAGTTTTAATTTCTAGTTCTACAGCTAGCCTGACAGTTCTGACTTTGTCACGTACAAACTTCCTGATAACAGATTTTCACTAGCAGAGCAGAAATGAGTCACTGACAGCTCATACGTTTTATTACTGCAGTACATAATGGGAAGATTCTAAACAAAAAATCGTTAAACTAAAGCCTTTAGTCGTTGTTCTGTATCATTCAGTAGTCTGTTCCTCAAAGTGGATACATGAATGGGGCAGAGTAGATGATAAAAAAGCTTCTATATGATGCAATTTAACTTTCTAGGCTTTTACAAGGCACCATAAAATTATATGTTATGCTTCGTGAATGGACTCATGCTAGCCTGATTCCTGTTAAAAACAGGATGTGCGCTAGGTAAAACTGTGTTACTAAAGTTTTATAAGGCCCTGCATTTAATATACACATCTTAGGCTAGATTGCACATAGAGGTACAATAAAAATAGAGTAGTTTTGCTGCTTTAAGTAGCTTTAACAGCACCACAGTTTACAGACATTTATTGAATGCTGAATTTTTGAGCTGGACTGCCATTTGGGTTCCCACAAGTATGTGTTTCTAAGTCAGTCCACATACCAGTAGGGGGCAGTGTGAAAGCAGCAGTTGGTCGAACACTGACTGAAGTAGAAGAACTTGTAGCAGAGTTCACTTGGTGAACAGAGCGGCTAACAAACCAAGAAAAATGTTCAACACTGTCAGTCTAAAGAAGCAGAGTTTACTAGCGTGGCATCGCAACAAAACAACGCACAAATCATGTAGAATAATCAGCAGTCCCTGGAGAGTTAATTGGGACTGCAGTTATTCTACAAAGTCCTGTTGAGTAGATGCAATAAGGATTATGTGCAGACCTGACTTAAAATAGTAATTTACTCTGAAATGGACGACTGAGGGTGGGGCATATCTGTTCAATCTCTCCACACAAAAATCTGGAAAAAGCTAGAAATATTGTGGAGACAAAGGCCCAAAAATAGGGACAGATTTTAATAATTGATCCTATAGCTACTAGAATGACAGATTTGCATTTTTATATATTTTCTGAAGAATATGAAGTCTGAAGCTCAAATGTCTGTCATTATTTAATATTATTTAGTGACTTCAATACTCAATGATTTTCCAGAAAAACACACATTTTTATGAGGAATGAACCAAAAATAAGAGGCAAAAATCAGGACATTCTGTGAAAATCTGGACAGCTGAGAGGTGGGGGGGGGGGGGGCTGAGTAGTGTATCAGGAGAAGGGAAGGAAGAGTAGCCTGGAAGAAGTATATGAAACGTGAAAGTATGTGTTCACGCCATAGAGGTTAGCCCCACTGTCCAGACAAGCAAGCAGAAGCCTGACTGAGGCCAACAAACATCTGTGATGCATACATATAAGTAGAACAATCTGAGTTTGGCGAGTCACAGAAAATGTCTGACATGCAAGTCACAAATTCATTATTTCATTGGTCAGAATTACAGAGGTGCCACTCTTATTTTTTGTATGAGATGGTGCTGAAGGCAAGTCCTTCTTCAGTTCAGATGTTGTCAGACAAATTGGCAACTGGGAGACAGCTGAAATGTATTTTACTGATATGACCTCTGAAGGTCCTGCAAGGGATCTTATATATTTCTGTATATCTGAGATGTAGAGTAAAAGCTGGCAGAGCTATATACCTTTCCTTTTCAGTCTGTTACTAAATTTGTAGTTGGATAACTGGCTGATATCCAGCTGTGGTGTTTTTTGCATGTGACTGAATGGGATCTCAAACTTGTATCAAGTCTTTACTGTGAAAGCAGAGGTAATTTAGAATATGATTTGTGTTATGCATCATCTGAATAGTGCAATTTATATGTGTGTGTGTGTGTGTGTGTGTGTGTGTGTGTGTGTGTGTGTGTGTGTGTGTGTGTGTGTGTGTATTGCTGTATCTATCTATCTATCTATCTATCTATCTATCTATCTATCTATCTATCTATCTATCTATCTCTCTGTATGTATCTCTCTCTCTCTCTCTCTCTCTCTCTATATATATATATATATATATGGATCTATGTTAAATCATGAAAGTTTCAAAACTTCAAAAGTCATATGATCAGGACTATATGATGGAAGTTTTGAAACTCTGAACGTTTTGAATGGAGATAGCGGTACAGCATGGAACGGGAAATTTACTCTTTTTCCACAATGTAGTATGATTTCGGAGTTGATATATTTGATTAGCAGATGGTGCAGGGGGCATGCCACCTCTGCAAAAATGTTAAAAATAGATTTGTTTTGCTTTTTATTTTTCATTTCTTAATGTTTGAAGTTCTGAAACTTCCATCATATGGTCTCAGCCATATGAATTCTGAAGTTTCAGAACTTCGATAATCTAAAATAGAACCATGTATATATATATATATATATATATATATATATATATATATATATATAATATATCATATATTATATATTTGGACACAGTACTTTTTGTCGATGTGCTTTTCCATTGACAAGTGAAAAAAAGCCAATACATATTTGCTGAAATTCAGCTCATCAAATTTAACAGTTTTTTTTTTCACAAGATGACGGTACAGGGTGGATCAGGGAATAGGGTCCCTATTATTTTAGCGAACGCAATGAATTGCGAACACAGTTTAGTCGAACATCATTATGAGAAAGGGCAAAATACTGAAAGCATGGAACAGTGATTTTTTTTCCTAGGGAAAAAAATCACTGTGCCATTTTCAGGACTTTGCCATTTCTTCCACTGTGGTGTGATCTCGGAGTTGGTATATTTAAGTAGGGGGGGTGTGTATTTTGTGTTTTGAATTTTTTTTTTTTTTTTTTTTTTTTACGGATCAGCGATTTTTTTTCCTGTGAAAAAAATCGCTGATCCGTGTGTTTCACATTTTGGGCTTTCGGGGATTGTGGGTCGATTATATAGCATTCACAATTCATTGCGTTTGCTTATATAATATAGACCCCAGGGAATATGCCCTTTTCTGCCTGTAGTGTGATGTTGGAGTTCAAACGAGAGCTTTGAAGGCCGAAGTGGAGAAGGGTTCCATGTGAACAGCAGTTGAACATGGGTCAGTCGGTCCTGAGAGATAGGTGAGCACTGTTCCAAAGCAATGGGTGATCTGTATTCTTGGCCGATTGAAAGACAGTCTGGTTCAGATCCCTGAATCTAGAGCAGTGGAGATGGGCACCTCATGGAGTCCAGTGCAGTTCCAAAATAAATTCTGAAGAAGTTGACTCAGGACCCTGGGAGAGTTCTCTTTTCTTTGTAAAGGGCAGAGCATCCTGGAATGGGTTCAGCAAGAGAGAGGGACCTGTGCCCTGGAAATCCTTGCAGTGCTGGCGACGTCAGGTGAGCTCTCACTGGACCTTGAAAATCCATGGGAGAGGGTGTAAGTCTCAAGCCGGGCCATACCCATATCCACAGCAGGTCTCTAAGGTGAACAGCCTTTAGCATGTTAGAACAATGCAGGTAAGTGAAGTTGGAAAGCTATATTTGTAACTTCAGGATAAGGACTGGCTCTAAGGGCTGGGTCAGTTGGGCTCGGGAATGAAGTGAGGCTGCATGCACTGGGGCTGGGCGCAGCATCACCCCCTTGCTGCACCCCCCTCCCAGTGGGCTGTGGGGACAGTGGCGGGGACTCTGGATGCACGCTGGGCCCTTCCTGTGAAGCACCCCGACTGTGGCGGGTGCCGGTCCTGACTGGCTTCCTGCATCATCTGGCAGCTAGCAGCTGACTTAGAAGTGGTGTGGACCAGGGCAATCCGACTGTTTAATCAAAACAAAGTATTGCAAAGTCCCAAGACAGGTGCTGATGCAATGTGATTTCTGCCCAGTGCTCTGAATGTCAAAGTGAAGAAATTCAATGAAGCGCGGGTAAATGGTGGGAGTAACTATGACTTTCTTAAGGTAGCCAAATGCCTTGTCATCTAATTAGTGATGCACATAAATGGATGAATGAGATTCCCATTGTCCCTACCTACTATCTAATGAAACCACAGTCAATAGACTGGGCTTTGCAGAATCAGAGGGGAAAGAAGACCCTGGTGAGCTTCACTCTAGTCTGATACTGTAAAGAAATATGAATTGTGTACAATAAGTAGGAGGCCTTGGTCACCAGTGAAATCCCAGTACTCTTATCATTTTTTCACTTACCCGGTGAGGTGGGGGCAAGCCCCACCAGGGTTCTCGCTTCTGGCTCCAATCTCCTGGGCATCCGGGCGTGACCCGCTCCAGGGACAGTGTCAGGTGGGGAGTTTGACTGGGGCATTACACCTATCAAAGAGTAATGCAGGTGTCCTAAAGCAAGCTCAGGGAAGACAGAAACTTCCAGTGGAGCAGAAGGACTTGACTCCCCTCCCCCCACAATAGTACTGTGCTTTATTGTTTTTTCTGTCCTTTGTGGATCAATGCTTATTGCTTCCAACTATTAGGTTTTGATTATTGGTGGATCAAAATTGTATGTTTTTGAGGAAAGTTGTGCTTCCAGTATATATGTATAAACAGATTCACTATACAATCTTGAAGTACTGAAATGTGGAATTTCAGTATTTCGAGACTGAATAGTCGAAAACCCATATACACGAAAACCCACAATCACGAATACCACAACCGCGACCATTCACACACACACACAAACCAAGACATAATCACACAGACCTACACCTACCTAACTAAACAAGCATAACAACACACAGAAACACACCTAACTTACCTATAAGCAGGGGGGCAAGCCCCGCTGCACCCTCCACATGGGGGGCTGTGCCCCCACACCCCCCCTACTTATATATTCTAACTGCGAGGTCACACTAAACACACAAACACACAAAAAACACCACCACACACACTCACACACACCAAAATCCCTACCCAATATCCTCAAACAAACAACACTTACCTGAAACCCCAGATAAATCCACAAACCGCACCACACGTAATGAATGCGACACCACGATAGCGGTGGATTCGACATAGTGTAGTTTCCATAGTGTAGTTTCGAGTAACTGCACTTTCCACTATTCGGTCTCGACGTACTGAAATTTGAGATTTCAGTATGTCGAGATTGTCTAGTGTATCCATATAAACACATACATGTATCTATGTTTGGAATCTATTTCTTGGAAGTCCAGGAAAATGTAGATGGCCTTTGGCTAACCACGTTTGCTGATGATTGCAAACTGAGTGCAATCATTGAGTTCTCTCGTGATGCTAGCAGACTGCAGAAGGGGCTGACACAGACAAATGACTGGTGCCAAAGCCATGGATTAAAATAAACACAAAAAAATGCATTATTATTCCCTCTGGAAAAGTGGAATTCCGTGCTAATTACAATATTGACAGCACCCCACCTAATTTCAAACCCAGTGGAATGAGATTTGGGTACATAGGTTGATAGCAATCACAACTTTGATCACCAAGCTTCCACGGTGGTGAAGAAAGCCTTCTATGTTGTGCATCTCATAAGTAAGGATATTACATACAGGTCTAAGGATGTTATAACCCCACTATACTCAACCTTCATCAGATCATTAATTGAGTGCAATGCTTCTGTTTGCATGTACCTCACCAGACACTTGCAACAACTAGAGAGACCCCAGGGGCTACTAACCAAGAAAATACAGGGCCTCCAAACCATGACTTACATGGAAAGACTGATAGCCCTGTCACTGTACTCAGTATCCTATAGGCTGCTAAGAGGCGACTTGTGCCTTGCCTACAGGGCAGTCTCTGACCCAGCCCTAATGGAAATGCTGCACATCTGGAAATCAAATGGGGTAGGAGTCACTCACTCTAGGGATCTTAACTTAGCCTGCGACATAAACAGAACATGCTGGAGAGACAGATACATCTCCCAGAGACTACCACTCCTCTGGAATGAACTCCCATTTCACGTGAAGCAAAGCTCCTCTCTGACCCTATTCAAACACAATGTAGATAAATGGATGGGTGACCAAAATTCACCCCACGGTGGCACCCATGTCTCTTATGGAGGGTAGTCAGTGGTGACCATAGACTTGTTCTGTGAATGTTGCCTATCTAACCAAGGACAATTGGGGAAACTCAGGAATAATGTGGCTAGGCTTGTAAGGGGTCTCGGGCATTGGCCTAGCAACCTCCTATGAACCTATGAGTATGTATAATGTGCATGTGTGTATGTGTGTGCATGTGCCCATGTGTATAAGCATGTGGCACATGCATTTATGCATTAAAAAATTAAAACCAAATGGTAAGACACAACTGCCTTTAAATGAGTAAAATAAGGCCATCATTTTAGTAAACATAAAAGGCTTTAGTTTACTGCCCAGATCAGGATATCTCAGATTTATATAACACAAAATCAATAACAGTTTCACATTCCAGTTCTCAGTATAATTTGCTGTACACATCTTGTAATCTGTTCAGAATACAGTTTATACTGGTAAGCCTGATGTGTTTCACAGTGGCTTCAAAGTCATACTGAAATAGTAACTGTAGGCCTAGAGAATGAAAAGCTGTAGCGATTACACTAGACAACTGCTCCTTTTTAACCGCCCTTATTACTGAGAGCACTGATTAAGACTGGATGCCACTGTCCTCAGATTAGAATGAGCCAGCTCCAGGAAAACTATGTTTTTAATGGCTGTATAATGGGACAGTCAGTAGCCAGATGATTTAGTTATGACAAAACAACAGAGGTGGCTGTAAGTTTCTGTAGGTGACACTATTAACATTTGTATTGCTCTGACACATGGGCCTTGTCTTCAGTTTCTTTGACCTCCCTAAACAATGCATACTTTGGTAGTTTTTGCAAGCATTGATATGCATTTGATGTTACTTACATAGACTTTGGCTTGTAATAAAATCATCCATCCCAAAGTTTTGTACAAAGTATGAATGAATCATTCGAGGAATATACAATATAATAATATTATTTGGTTTGGTGATTTTATTTTTCTGCAGTTGCTTTCTCTGTGGATCAAAATCTTAATTTAAGGAGAAGATAATAGATCACGGCTTGTCTGGCCTACATCTGGATATATTTTTTATCGAAAAATTTAGTTACAGTTTTCATTAACATTTTTTACTGAAAATGCCATTTGATTTGACAGTCTAAATAGACTCGGATATTTGAGTATGGCAAACAATAGCTGATTATTCTTCAGTGCAGTTTTGCTTGGACAACAGGACATCAGTGACACTAAGGCAGACTAGTATGTTATTCTAGCTGTAATTTATTTAGTTTATCTCTTGTAACAAGAAGAGATATGAATACTAAATAATGCATGACAAAAACAATGTGCATGCAGATGAATTCTTTGGCAGCAAAAAGGAAATACTGCATTAAAAGAACCACTGTTCAAAGACTTCAGTGGGTTGGGCTCCTTTGTAAAGGTACTCTGACTATGTAAATGCAGAACTAGAGTCCAAAATGATCAGGAGTGTTGTGGTGGCCCTTTGCATACTGTAGTGCTAACCTGATATTTCATCTCAGCCCCTCCCACTATGAAATCCTACTGGAAGCACAGAGTACTCGATATGCTACCTGACGCTGCAATAATACCTCAAGTGTTAAGGATACACGTTAGGCCAGAGTCAAGTGATGAGATACAGAAATGTTCAGTGTTAATGAATCTCATTGTTTACTCCAGCTTTATTCCGATGAATGCATAAAGCTCAGAATTCTGGGAAGTTGGCTGTCCCCGTAACAAGTGTTGGAAATATTGGAGAGTATGCCGATGACCTCTACTGAAGCAAAGGCTGCATTCCTGAAGAAAGTCCATATGTCACCACTGTGCTCCAATGGAACGATTCACAAATAACAATGACCCTGCATGAGCATGCTCACTGGCTGACCCATTTGAACATCCTGTAGTCTGTAATACAGCTCTAACAGTATGCTGACAGTACTGGTACCGCCCAGCTTATGCCCGCTCATGTGAATGAGTAATGCTGCTACTCTATTTTACATAAAAGTTCAAAGTCTTTGGGATGGGATGTCAGACATGTTTACAATATGAGCATAGTTCTCTGCTGTTCCTCATTAGCCTATATGGCATCGAAGAATTCATAGGTTCATAGGTTCATAGAGGTTACTAGACTATTGACCCGAGGGTCATTTAAAGCCTAGCCTATTACACCCATTATATTTCAAAAGAAAATGTCTAGTCAATACCTAAGATTATTATTAGTAATGACTGCCTATGTCCAAGAGGAATGTGAGAGCTATTCACTCCAGGAATTTGCAGTTTCCCATCCATTCATCCAGGATCGTTTTAAACAGAGTCATAGAGGTGCTCTGCCTAACATGAAGTGGTAGCCTATTCCAGAGAAGTGGCAACCTCTGTGAGATGAATTTGTCTCTCCAGCATGTCCTATTTAAATTGCAGGCCCGATGTAGGTCACTGGAGTGGGTAATTCTAGCCCCATTTGACTTACAGATGTGCAGTAACTTAATCAGGCTGGGGTCAGAAATTGCCCTGTAAGCCAGGCACAAGTCTTCCCTAAGCAGTCTATTTGCTACTGAGTACAGTGACAAAGACTTCAGTCTGTCCATGTGAGGTATGTGCTGAAGACCCTGGATCTTCTTAGTTAAATATCTGAGGTCTCTCCAGATGCGCAGGTGCCTGGTATGGTATCTACCAAAGGAGGTGTCATACTCAATTATGGGCCTGATAGGGGATGAGTATAGGGGGGTTACAACCTCTTTTGCTCTTCAGGCTATGCCTTTGCTAATCAAATGTGCGATGTAGAATGTCTTTCTTACTACAGTGGACACATGGTAGTCAAAGTTTAGGTCACAGTCTACTTGTGTGTCCAAATCCTTCACTACAGCATTCGTACTTAAGGTATTGTTGTTTATGTGAGAGTTAGTAGTGACATTGCTTTCACTGAAGGGGATGAGGATGATGCATTTTTTTGCATTTAGTTTGAGTCCATGGCTTTTGCACCAGTCATTGGTCTGTGTAAGCCTCTCTTATGGATCGTATTGTAGATGCTGGGGCTATTACTGTTACCCCAAGCATAAGTTCTTTTGGAGTCTGATAGTATTCACATGGAAGCAACAATGTCCCCATCATAGACTGACAGTGACATATAACCAGGATAAGTACGAGAATTAATTCTACATTTAACAAGACTTACTAAAATGTATATTTTAAGCATTCATGTTCCTCTTTCAAGTACACAAATTGGAAAGAGATTTTATTTATTTATTTATTTGTCTTTTGTTAGCCAGGTTAGTTCAACTGTGCTGGTGGCCCATTTTCAGTGGTGACCCGAGGAGAAAAGTTCCACACACAAAGATAGCAATAACAGAGCTACATTCAAGTTATAAGAATATGAATACATCCATGCCATGATGGAAAATTACATAGCAAGATGACTACGAGACGTGTATTCATGCAATAATGTAACTTAACAAAGGATAAAATTTAGCATAAAGAACAGTAAAACAAAAAAATATATATATATGTGTGTGTGTGTGTGTGTGTGTGTGTGTGTGTGTGTGTGTGTGTGTGTGTGTATACATACATACTAAGGGCATTTGTAGTATTTAGAATGTATTTGCTAGCAGCCTCAACTTTTAACAAAACAGGATTTGGTGCAGAACTTTATGTCACTGTAGTGGAGTCAAACTGAGATCTGAAATTGTTCAAAGTCACCATCTGTTGCTCTACAAACTTTAGATCCCAGAATTTAGGCTGTCAGCATTTATATCTCATCCACAAACTGCCCTCCCAAGCCATCTGTGCTAAGCAGTTCAGTAAAAGTACCAGATGCATCTTAAACAGATTTATTCTGGCTACTGAATGTCGAAGATGCTATCTGATAAAAAGCTGTGTGGCTGCGTGTGTTTGTCTTTGCTTAAGCAAGCTATTGCTATAAGCTTCCATGATGTAGTCTGTATTTGTAACCAAAATGGGTGCATCCTAATTCATAGGAGAAGAAATTAAATGTTCACATCATTAATCTCCCTCCTAATGTGCACAGTGATGTTTAATTGCTTAAACACTTAATTTAGCTACACTAGCAGGAAAGTCCCATTTGTTATGTTTTGAATGTCAGAGACAATTAACTTAGTGTGCCAGACATAAAATGGAATTAAAGAAATGCCATTCTCCAGTCTGGGTTTCTAGATAAAGTTGGTGATATTAACTCAGCTCTGGAGAGCCATCTTTGGATGCATGACTGATCCTTAATTTAGACAGTCTGGCCTGGCCACAGTTCTTTAACCTCAGTGACCTGGGCTGGCTTATGCCTAATTTGTTTAGTAAGTACACTAGAACTGTTATGCAAGTTTAAATGAAAACATAAATCCTACATGCTTGTGTATTGCTGTCTTATCTTGTTCTTTGGTTGCATTTGAAGTAATCGCTCTCTCTTTTTTACACATGCCTCTTCTCTCTATCCTTCCCGTTGTCTATTTATTTAGACTTTAAGGTGCTAAATGCACTTGCAAAACAACAGCACTCAAGTCTGTATCCCATGCCAAAATAATACTACTGTATTTGAACAGAAGCAGTAGATTTGTATACTGTGTTGAGGTATTGACGTTATAAGATGTAGGATGATAAACTAAGCCTTAATACAGGTTCACGGTGTTACTTCCCTCAGGGACACCAAAAACCTCTGTGGCTAGCATAAAAACAAAAAAAATCTACCATGCAAAAGCAACAGCAAGAAAGAAATAAAAAGAAAATGGGGATAAGAAATTGGGAATATAAGGAGCACCAAACAAAGTTTAATAACTTTGTTTTAATATATGGCCCTGAGCAAGAAAGGCTGGATGCCCATAGAGGATGAAAGGTAGCCACGTGGAATGTATGGAGAGAAGTGAATTAACAATATTATCAAGGAAAAAAAGGGGTATTTCAAAACTGATTAAGGGAATCTATCTGTGCATATTACAAGGACTTAAGATGGGTTATATACAGAGGATGGGGGGGCATCAGTGGATGGAGGTAAATGGTCCAAAGGGGATTGGAGGTATTAATAGTAGGGTGAGGTGGTATTGCAATGAGGTGTCGGTGAGAGAAGGGTCAAAGGTTGGTTTGATGGTGTATCAATGAGGGTAAGCGAACTGTGATTGAGTTGTACGATGGCCTTAATTAAAATGGGAAGGATATTTTAAAAAACATGTCTCTGGGAGCTGAAGAGAATCATTCAGGAAGGAGACATATATGGGGAGAGACATTACATGGTACTGGAGCCCAAACTTGATCGATTATTTGGTGCAGGAGAATTATACAAGTGGAGTTATAAGATTTTGAAGAGAGATGTGGAAGAATGGGAAGTAGTTGACATCTGGTGGAAAAAGTGTGGGGGTGGGCTAGAAGGCAATGCATCTTTTCTAGGACTGACAGCATACCAGAAAGCAGAATGGACAGATTATTGGTAAATATAGCATTGTAGGGAAAGGTTAGTCAAGTGAAAAGCTTGGAGCATAGAGTCAAGAGTTGTCATAAAAGTTAAGGTGTTTACCTCACAGATGCAAGGTACAGGATTTGATTCTTGCCTTTGAAGGGAAGTTGGATAGGATTAAAATGGTCTACAAAATTTATTTTTTTATTTATTTTATATTTGATTAGTGGGTTGGTCTGACTGGGCAATCAGGTGCCTATTTTGAGCAGACGACGGGGGAGAAAAGCTCCACATACATGACAGTCATAAAAATAAAAATACAAAAATACACAACAGCTCCACATACATCACAGTCATAAAAATAAAAATACAAAAATACACAACAGCTCCACATACATGACAGTCATAAAAATAAAAATACAAAAATACACAACAGCTCCACATACATGACAGTCATAAAAATAAAAATACAAAAATACACAACAGCTCCACATACATGACAAAAATAAATACAAAAGTCAGAGATGAGTACAAATTAATAGAGCAAATAAACAATAGAGCAAACAATAGTATATCATGGCATAGTATGATGAGAAGTTACAAAAGTGTACAATATATTGCGTGTACAGTAGTAAAGCATAAAATATAATGTATCTGAGTAAGAAGGCACAGTAATACTATATACAGTTATGTACATTCATTTAAAAATAGAGTTCTTTATGGTAGTTTTTTTTTTTTTTTATGTGTTTGACGTTTGAGTAGTGTCAGGTGAAGATTTATCTGAATGGTGGTAATAGGGCTAGCCATGGTCAGTACAGGTACATTGCCAAATGAGATAGAGGTGGGCTTTTAATTTGGTTTTAAAGGTGGGACTGCTGTTGTGCTATCTGGTGGAAGAGAATCCCAGATTTTAGCAACTGTGTAAGAGTAGAGGGATTCACCAGCACTGTTCATGTAGATATAGCTCCCTAGTGTAGGAGTTTGTAGAATCACTAGATTTGTGAAAAAACAAGACACCAGATAAGATGATTTGTGGGTCAAAAAGTGAGAAACGGGTCACTTTGGAATAGCTGGTAGGCTGCTGATTTTAAGGAGAATTGTGCTAATCTATCAGTATAATTAATTGATTAAAGGTCTTTAATTTTCTTGGGTAGAAATCTTTGGGTCCTTTTCAGTTGAGTGATATGCTTAGATTTGTACGTACAAAGAGGGCAATGCATTTAGTGCCTGGTCTGATAAGTGAAGAGTACAGTGACAGGATTTTTTATGATATTCCTTTAGAAATTAACTAGGCCAGATAGGATTTCCTGACTAGGCTGGAATCATGATGACTGGATGAGAGAGAGGGAGAGTGAGAGAGAGAGAGAGAGAGAGAGAGAGAGAGATGTCCCATAAGTACCAGTCTCTTATGTCCGTTTGGAGAGTACTAGAGTACTACCACTTATAACATATGAGGAAGGAGCAGATGGTTTGTTAAATGCTACTATGCTGCACATTTTCTGCATTTAGTCTGTGGCCATTTGTAATACACCAGGTGGTGCATATTTCAGGCCTTCCTGGAGCACTTCTGGGATATTGGCTTGGATGTCTGCAAAATCAGTGCAAACAAGTATGAGCCCAACACTGATCTCTGTGGTACCCACTAGTAAAGATTTTAAGATTTGTTCCAAGGTAATTTCATGGAAACTAAATTTTGGGGGATAGTTTGAGCAACAGTGTCAGTAGATGGGATAAAGCTAGCACTAAATTTGTCTACCAATGTACTGACTATATCCTTGGGATGATAATATATGATACATTAATAAATAAGTTCAGTACATTGCAGGACATTATTCCTTAATTCCTTGCTATAACTGAATAACATTTTGTAGCTTTCTTTGGTCTCCATAGCGACCTATAGCTTTACATTTTGTAATAGTGCTCTTAAGTTCCTTGCTGACTTATTTCTGTGGGGTCTTCAGATAAGGGAAAGGGGAGTTCTTAAAACCTTTCATTATTTTACTTCTTTTGTTGTACAGTAACTCTAATTTGTCCTGTTTTGAGGTTTGAAAGCTCTTCATCAGGACAGTAAGTCTTCTCCCTCCAGAGTCTGGAATAATGGACACTGTCAGTATAACCTGTTATGTTTGTACAAACTAGACTCAAAAAATGAAGGAATGGAAGGCAGGAGTCGGCAAATCCACTTGATTATTTTATCAGCGCTTTTGTCTGTCCAAATTAAACAAACTTCTTCAGATAAACATTAAAAGGATATTACATCCATTAAATAGAAAAAGTCATATGACATCACTTCCTGATTCCTTTAAAATATATATATACTTCAAAGTGTTTAAATTGATAGTTCAAATCTTTGTTTTAAATGTTCAAATAAAAAAAATATATATAAATATACATATAAATAATTGTGAAAGTGTCACTTTGCTTGTCCAGACTGCTAAAACATTGTTTTGAAAAAAGTGTCATCTTTCTAAAGCCTTTAAATTTAGCAAACATTTCAGGTTGCAGTTCTCATTGAGACCTGGATGGCAAAATGCATTCAGCCATAGTTGCCAAATGAGTTCCTTTTCTTCAAGTATTAAAGACCATGGATCCCCCTGGGGTTCAGGAGGGAGTTGTTCTAAGACTGTGAAAGAAAAGCTGTGGTGAAAATTGTCAGAGATATGCCTGGCTAGTGCATTGGTAAGATTGTGTTTCCCAATGTTGTAAATATGTTCGTAAATTCACTGTTTCAAGTGTCTCTCAGTCTTACTCACGTAAAAACAGCCACATTTCTCACACAGAGACAAATAAATCACCCCCTTGTTTCACAGTTGTATCTGCCTGAAATAGGGAAATAATTCCCCTTGATGTTTACTCTGCTACCAATTTTGATGTATTTGCAGAAGTTACTTCTTCCACATTTTTACATACCAGGACTGGTGACCATTTTTTAAAAGGTCTTTCCAACAGTGCCTTTAAGTTGCAGCCCCTTTTATATGTGATCCCTGGTCTGTCACCTAACCTAGAATGAATTAAAGGGTCAGCCGATATCAAATCCCAATTTTTGATCAAAGTTCCTTTTAAAATGGTTGCATTAGATGAAAAAGGGGTGATAAGGGTGGTGTTGAATTCTGCAGGTGTGCTAGTGTCAGTAACCGTGTATGTAGTTACAGGAGGGTGTCCATTTGGTGGCCCTCCAATCCACTCATTGCTATTCAAAATGGCTTTAAATACCCCATTTCTCCTTTTTTCAGTAACCTCCTGTATTATATTCTCCACCAGAGTTCCTGGAAAGGACCTTTTCAAGAACATTTCTTTGAGTGTACTACACTCTGTTGAAAAAGAGGTGTCCAAAGAGGACATCCTTGCTGCTCTGACGACTTGTCCCTTTATTACTGCTTTTTTTTTTTATGTTGAGGATGGGAACTTTCATAGTGCAAAACTGTTGGAATAAGATGGTTTCCTGTACACACTTGCTAAATACCTTTTATTGTGAATGTCCTTGGTTATGAGAACATGCAAAAATGGAATGTTGTCTTTACTGAATGAAAATGTAAACTTTAAAAATTCCGTTAGGGGAGAAATGTAGTCAACAAAATCCCTGGCCGTTCATTTGTCACCTTGGATCAGTATGAAAATGTCATCCAGGTAACATGTGTACCATTTGATTTGTTGTTTAAACAGATCACTTTTGAATAGAAAATTCTTTTTCCAGTGGGCTAGTGCACAATTTGCGAAATTTCCCCCACATGGGGAGCCCATAGCTACCCCAGATTTTTGTTTGTAAAGAATGTTATTGAACAGAAAAAAATTGTTGGGCAACACTATGTCCAAGAGTGTTTCAATCACATAGGTCTCATCATTACATGCACCTTTACTTGCTAAAAAATCTCTCACCCATTCTAGACCTAAGTTTTGGGGAATCACTGTGTAAAGGTCTTTAATGTCAATGGTAAGAAAATGTAAAGACTCATCAAATGTGAAATAATTCAGGTGTTCTAAGAACTGCCAGGAATCCCAACAAATTTGGGGTTCAGTTCCCAGGAACCCTTTCAATTTACTGTCCACATACTTGGCACATGCGAACGTTACAGAACCACGGCCAATGACAATCGGGTGTAAAGGTGGATCTTGGATGTTTTTATGTATTTTTGGAAGTGCAAAAAATATAGGTGTTTTGGGGGCAGGCATACATAAATAATTGTAAGTTTCCAATGAAATGACCCTTTTGAGGAAAGATCTGATGCATTGGTAAGCTCCATTTACTTTGTTTAAGGAAACTTTAACATAAGTGTCTGCTTCCAACATTAGACCCACTCTGTAGGTGTAATTTTCTTCATTCATAAATACCAGACCACCTCCTTTGTCGGGTTTCATGACCCTGATGTTGTGTGCCCTTAGACTGTCCAACATAAGTTTTTCCTTTTCCTTAAAGTTGGAAAATCCCTCCCTGGGATGGCTCAGAGTGTGCAGTATGTCAGTTTCACATACCTTTTCGAAGAGTGCCAAAGTGGGGTGCAATGGGGGATTAAACACTGGAAATCCTCGTTTCGTTGCTCCTCAAACTACCACTTCCAAAGACCATTTTTAAATTCAATTTGCATAATAATAGCTTGAAATTAATAAGGGTCTTGGCAAGGTTTGCAGTTTTCCTGGGTACAAAAGTTAAACCCTTAGCCAGAAAGTCCACCAGTTCTTGAGTCACCAGATATGTGGAAAAAATATAAATTTTAAAGTCTCCAGTTGAGTTGGTGACGATGGTTACATTGGTGTTAGTAGCCTCTGTGTGTTGATTAAGTTGGTTGGTCATCTCCCTCTGCGATTCTGCCCCCTCTGCTGGCGATTCTGACATTGACCTCCTCCCACGGACTTCTGATTGATCCTGCTCTGGTTGGAAAAATCTTGAGTTGTGGAAGGTTTGGTTGGTTGTTTTTCTTTCCTGCCCCTGACTCGTTCACTTCGCTTAAGAGGTGTTGTTGGTGGCCTTTGAATGTCTCTTGGTATGCCCCACTCTGTTCTCTGTACTGAAGTATCCACTGTGTGACCATTATTGGAATTCACAGTGAAGCTGTTTTGAGAATGAGGGGGTGGGGGCTATGCTGTACCAGCCTCATAATCTCATTTGGCCCTGGCTAATTTCTTCATCTTGGTTTCTCTAAATTTATTTAAACTGTTGTCTATGCTGGTGAAAATACGACTGAAGTAATATTTATACCTTGAAAAGTTTGGATCAGCTTTAATGACCTTTTCTAAAATGTCCAATTCATTAGAACATTTGTCTATCTGGCTGTTGTAGTCTTTAACCAAAAGTTCAAGAAACTGACAATCCTGCTCGTCGAATAAGTGCAGCAGTTCGCAGTGGAAAGCAGAATTGTTGACTAACCCTGTCGGGTATCTCCACTGCCTCAGTCCCTTTGGTATATGTTTCCTATGTATACTACCTCCAACTGTAATTTTTTGCAGTTAAATAGTTTTAAATCAAAACATTTTAAGTTGTCAATAATTGAAATGTTTTCATTTTTATTACCTGACTCGTTGTTCAATGAAGTTGTCCGGTTTCCTGTGTTGCTGTTGGAAAACAAAACCATCGGTTTCCTTAGCATTTCGTTCAAGGAAGTAACGTCCATGTTTGTGTGAAGGTTGATGTTTGCTTCAATCCTTTCTGTACTGTGAACGTTGCAGTCCCAGGAATTTGAAACATCGGGTCCTGTTCCAGAAGAACCCAACTGATGGTTTGATGTGGGGGAACCCGAGGTATTCATTGCGGAATGTTGAAGTGATGAAAAATAATGTCCGTTGGTGTTACTGCCCGAACATGAAGACTGATTGTAGTCAATGCGTTTGTGTGAGAAATGTGGCTGTTTTTACGTGGGTAAGACTGAGAGACACTTGAAACAGCGAATTTATGAACATATTTACAACATTGGGAAACACAATCTTACCAATGCACTAGCCAGGCATATCTCTGACAATATTCACCACAGCTTTTCTTTCAGTCTTAGAACAACTCCCTCCTGACCCTGGGGGGGGAGGGGTCCATGGTCTTTAATACTTGAAGAAAAGGAACTCATTTGGCAACTACGGATGAATGCCTTTTGCCATCCAGGTCTCAATGAGAACTGCAACCTGAAATGTTTGCTAAATTTAAAGGCTTTAGAAAGATGACACATTTTTCAAAACAACGTCTTTTAGCAGTCTGGACAAGCAAAGTGACACTTTCACAATTATTTATATGTACATTTATATATATTTTTTATTTGAACATTTAAAACAAAGATTTGAACTATCAATTTAAACACTTTGAAGTATATATTTTTTAAAGGAATCAGGAAGTGATGTCATATGACTTTTTCTATTTAATGGATGTAATATCCTTTTAACTTTTATCTGAAGAAGTTTGTTTAATTTGGACAGACGAAAGCGCTAATAAAATAATCGAGTGGATTTGCCGACTCCTGCCTTCCATTCCTTCATTTTTTGAGTCTAGTTTGTGTTTTTCTCTAATTCTAAACATGTTTGTACAAACAACACAACAGAACAATAACAGCAGAATTGAAGTGTATAGCCCTTGTTTTCATAATTTAATTCTGTGGTGTATACGTTTTCCGTTCTCCAAAATATTTTTGTTATCTAGCTTCTCATTCTGGGTTGTTGTTTTAACAATCGGCCTATTCATCCAGGCTGCATACCCTCTCTACTCTTGCTGTATTTGTCGACTGAGTCTTTACCGTGACCCTCAGCACTTGCAAGTAGTGGTTATTCCTTGCGGAAATACAAACCTAGGAGGGTAGATCTAGTCTACCCCAGGAGTATTGGGGGTCTTTTTGTTAACTGCACTGTTTACAAACCTTAAAGGATTTGGTAGTTTGTACAAGTTTTCCTCCAGTAAATGATGATACACTCTCAGCATTAAGTAACATAAGCTTCTGTACTGGACTTATCCTGTTCTGAATCGCAGACGGTGTTAACAGGCACCAGAAATTTTCCTGCACAATTGTTCTGGAAATTGTCTGCAGCATCATAGGGCTCAGCCATGCCTATGATTACTGTAAAAGAGGTAATTAAGAATCAATGAAAGAGCCTCAGCAATATGGACAGAAAATAAAAAGGAGGGGTATACAGGGAAATCTGTAAAATGGGAAGAAAAGTAGCAAACATGGACAGAGGAAAATTGTAAGATATATTGAGACGTCATTAAAGAGGTTAACTGACTGCAGAAAGGATTTTTGGGTATGGGTTAGAAAGAAAGTTTGAAATAGTATTATATGAGCAGACAAAGGATAGCAAAGGGTGTAAGGGTGCTAAAAACAGGGAGAGATTCTGAACAAATAATCTGCAGATGCCTTTATGAAGGAAAGAAAGGATAAGATGCCACCACGAAAGGGAGGATAGTAAGATGGGGAGGGGGGTTGAACACCTGGGCCAGTAGACATGATGTTGTAGAAGAAAGCAAAATGTTCTGACATAAATCAGGGCCAGATCAGCTACAATCAAGGGGCCTTAACCTTGCTTGGGAAATGATGGATCTTTATTTGAACTTCTTAACAGAAACAATGCCAGAAGGCTGTATGTGCACAATGCTATTATGACATCATAAGGGGCAGGCAGGGAATAAACTGTAGAACTACAGGCAGTCCATCCTGGCCATGGTTCATTTATGCATGTATGTTTGTTAACTGAGGCAGTGGACTGATCCAACATGGACCCCTTTTAGTAACAGCCTGAGAATTACATCAGAATGTAGAAAAAGTTTCTCAGTAATATGGAAAATAAGAAAACAAAGATTGTACAAAGCTCTGAATTAAGAGTGCTGTAGTACAGTGGCTGTGAGACATAGTAGAATGGTACAGAGGAATATCTGCGCTGCACTTTTATACTGACAATGTAGTAAACGTGTCAGCTGTATTTAAGCTTACATGTATTGATTTTGAGAGTACGCAGAGTTGCTAGTGGTTAAGGAGCTAGTAAGTGTTGGGGTTTAGGAGGGGAGATGAAATGAGAAAGGTCATTCAGATTCAGGCAATAGTGTTTAGCTTATGGAACAAAAGGAGGTGAAAATGTGTTAGTGTTAAGAGTTTTCTTAGGTTAATTTATATTGTTGGGATATGGCCGAAGCATATACAAATTGCTCTCTTTCCCAGAAAGGTTTGTTTGTCTCAGTTTGCTGTAGACAGATGTGTTTCAGAGCTTGTGGTGAGGGCGGCCACGGTGGTGAGGGTGGCTGTGATGGTGCAATGCTTAGCACTGTTGCCTCACAGTAAGAGTTTTTCTGGTTTGATTCTTGGCTGGGGTGCCTTCTGTGCAGAGTCTGCATGTTCTCCCTGTGGTCATGTGTGTTTCCTCCAGGTAGTACGGTTTCCTCCCACATTCCAAAGACATGCAGTATGTGGATTGGACACTAAATTGACCATAGGTGTGAATGCATGTACAAGTGAGTGGTATGGATGAACTACCGCAGCAGGGCTAGCCACCTGGCATTGTAAATTTGGCTCGAGATGATTGTCACTGCTGAAGTGACACAGACTCCATGTGAAAAATAGAAAAAGTGTTGAGGATGGATGGATATATAGATATAGATATATTTTTTGTAAGGATGTAAGGAAGGACATCAGTTTGCAAGATAGGGCTGGGTGCAGTAGTTGACTTTCCCGATTGGAGTTGAATGGGGAGGTTGAAGAATTGGTTAGTACAGAGAGTGGAAGGGTTGATGGTTGGAGGGGGAATTTAAGTTGGAGAGTGGGATGGGCAGATCCATTTAGTTGTAAAATAGGTGAACAAGAAAGATTTGAATTTGGTGTGGTTGGGGGTATTACAAAGGGTGGGAGGGAGAGAGTTCCATAGCTTAGAGATGGAGCAGGAAAGTAGGAGGTAGCCAGGGGGTCGTGAGGGTTTGTTGATTTGTAGGAGGTTTTGGTTTTCAGATCTGAGTGAGTGATTGTAGGGGCTTAGTGCGGAAGAGAGAGAGAAGGGCAGCTAGTAGGTTTGTGGATGAGCTTGTGAGCATTAGTGAGTTTAAGCAAGGTCAAGTGATTGGGAAGTTCGAGCCACTGTTGAGTATGGAGAGAGTGGCAGTGGTGGGAGGAGTTTTTTGAGTTGGTAACAAATTTGCTTATTTTATTATAGCATGATTCGAGTTTGGATTGTAGACCAAGTTGGAGATTGTTTAACAGGGGGGGCACCATACATCAGAGAGGGGAGAAGGTGGGAGGAAGCTAGGGTTTTTCAAGTGGAGGGGGAGAGGTAGCGGTTGTGCCTGTATAGAAGTCCCAATTTTTGGTGTTTTTTTTTTAATGGTGGATTGAATATGAGTGTCAAATTTTAGCTGGTCATCAATGATGACGACAAGGAGTTTGGTATTAGATACAATTTCAATTGAGATGTTATCGCTACTGAGTATTGAGAAAGAGTCTTTGTCTATTGGGGAGTTTCTGGAGGGGAGATGACCATAAGTTTCGTTTTATTAGCATTAAGGGCAAGGTGGTTATTTTTCATCCAGGATTCTGTGTTAGAGAAGGCTGACGGAGTTTTTAGAAGTAGGTCAGTGGTGGTGTAAGCAGACCAGATGATTGTTGAGTCATCTGCATATTGGATTATTGATGAGTCTGGGATGGCGTGGTGGAAATTGTTAATAAATATATTGAAGAGTAGATGTCCTAGGACAGAACCTTGTGGGACCCTGGTGGGGGTGTATTGAAAGGGGAGGTTGAGGATTTCCATTGAATGGCTTGTTGATGTTCAGAGAGGTAGCTTGAGAACCAGGTTAAGGTGGAGGTGGAGAGGTTGAGAGATGAGAGCGAGTTAACAGTAGAGGGTGGGAGACGGTGTCAAAAGCTTTGGACAGGTCAAGGAACAGGGAAGATATAAGCTTACCAGAGTTGCGAGCCTTTTTATGGTTTCGAGAAAGGACAGGACGGCAGTCATGGTACTGTGGCCAAGGCAGAAGCTGTGTTGAGTGGGGGTAAGAAGGTTGTTTTGAGTAAGATAAGACATGAGTTGAGTATGGATACATTTTCCAGGATTTTTGAAAGAGGGGAAAGGATAGCTATAGGTCAAAAATTGGAGGAGTAAGTGTTTTTTCCTCCTTTGTGTAGTGGGATAATATATGCTTGGCACTAGATGGATGGGACATATGCTTCTTGGATGGATCTGTTAATTAAGATGGAAATAGGAAGGGCTATGCTGTCAGCAGATAGTTTTAGGAAGATTGTTGGGAGATTGTCAGCTGTATTCTGGTTAGGTTTTAGTTGGAGTAGTAGTCTTTTTATAGTACATGTGGAGATGAGTTCAAGGTTGAAGGGGAGAGGGGAGTAAGTGGTTTGGGGGTACAGGAGTTGTTGTTGGGGGGGTGGGGAAAAGAGGAAGACAGTTTGGCTATGCAGTCTATGAAGAAGGTGTTAAATTGAGTGGCAGTGTCCAGGTCTGTAAGGTTTGGGTTTGGGCAGGGGCTCTCTTTGTTACCTGGGTGGACGAGAGAGAAGATTGTGGACCAGAACTTTTTAGGGTTGTTTGAGTGGATGGTTTGAAGTTTGAGGTAGAATGTTTTACGATCTCTGATTATATGTTTTTTTATGGAGTTACAAAGTTGCTTGAATTTTAGTAGGTGGTTGGGTAGTTTAGTTTTTTTTATATAGTTTCCAGGTTTTATCTCTTTGTAGCATGGTAAGTTTTGTTTCCTTGGACAGCCAGGGGGAGGCATTAGGTCTGATTCATTTGGTTCTTGTAGGGGCATGGTCGTTGAGAGTGTTTATGAATGTATCATTGAGGTAGGTGGTAGCACTGTCTAGGGGCAGGGTTCTTAGGAGGGACCAGTCAGTAAGTCTTAGACATTCAGAGAAAGTTTGAGGGTTGAAATGGGAGAGACTGCGTGTGTGTATGTAATGGTGCTGCTGCTGGAGAGGGCGAGGGTGACAGTCAGCAAAGTCTGGAAGGTGGTCACTGAGGGGGTCTGGAAGGTTTCCTGAGCTTGAGATAAGGTTTGGATGGGATGTAAGGATCCAATCAATGATGGTGCCAGAGGATCCATCTTTGTTGGGCCTGGTTTATAAGTTGGCTAAAATTTGTAAAATTTTTAAAAACTTTGAAAGTGTTTGTAAATCTTTGAAGGTTTTTATAGCAGCATAGGTAAAAAATGGTAGAGTATATTCTAGGTAAGTTTGAAGAATGTTTTTTGCTAATAGCATTTCTCCATATTTCTCCCTTCATGGTGAGATTCTGTGGCATCCATAAAAGGGCAGTTAATTTTAGTCTTTAGGCTAGTAATGTTTCAGGTCTTAAGCTGATAAAGAATGATAATCAGTTATTTGAAAGAGAAAGTCTGTTCAGTAAGCTGCTTGCTACAGCGTTAAGAGTGCAGAAAGTGCTGGTAATTTACTAAGAGTTTGTTTAGTTTGGTGGTGGACAAAAATCTGGAAAAAGATGCAGAGGTGAAGAATGGAAAAGTCCTTACAGTAAATCCAACTACAGGACAACAGCCTACATGGCCTTTTGATTTTGAACTATTTTATGAGTGGATGACTGAGAATGCTGTCCAGGTGTGTGAGTCATCTAGATTTTGTAATGGTTAATCTATTGGCAGGAGGGTAATTATTGCAGTTCTGGAAAAGATAAACACAACTGGTTAGTGTTTTAGCTGGTTTTCACTGGTTCTTTCATTTCCCTGTTTATCATATCCCACAGAGTTGTACTTAGCACAGAGGGGTTAAAACATGCACTTTATACATGCAGGCACTTTCATTTGTAACTTTCCTAATATACCCAACTCAACCAAATCCAATGAGTAAATAGGGTCTTGCTACTTATAGGTACACTGTGCTGTGAGTAGCTATGTAAGGTATAGAGCGTTGCACCTAGCACCCTAAAAACTGCTCATAACAGCCTCAGTTGAGTTAACTTTGCACAAATTAGTCCACAACTGCTACAATAAGCTCAACATACTGATTCACAAGTTTTGTTAGCTGTGGTTAACACAGTTCTTTATAAACCCAAGTTCCATATTTACCTAAACAGACATTCATCCATAAATGCACTACCCTCTCTTTAACCGATAACTATCTCAATAGACCATACATCTCTATTTTATTTAAGCTTTGCAACTCCCTGTAAATCAAATCAAGTTTTAGTTCACACTAGACAAAATGAGAGGTCAACCTACTTGTCTTTCCTTTCTGTTGCCAGCTTCATAGCATTAGGTATCCTAAAAAAGGTGTAGCAACTACCTTATATTTACAAATAATGAACTCTTACTAAATATAAATACTTCTTTTTGTCAGATTTGTCAGAGACCCCTATATTTAAGAGATATTGGGCCGTCATATTCACAGAAAGCACAGAATGTGGGCATTGTATTTACATTCCTCACACTATGCACCCAATCCTGATACATGATATAATGCCATATGATGATGCCATAATGAAGTCCTAGCCTAAGCCTCCTAAACCTGCAAGAATTAATGAATTAATTAATTAATAATTTTGAAATTTGTTAACCAGGGTATAGCTGACTGGGCAGATGCCAGTTTTCAGTGGAGGCCTGGGGAAAAACCTCCATACAGAAAAACACTAAATACAGAATAGAGAAATAAAAAATAAAATACTACAGAATAAACATAAATCACTGGAAAGAGAGCCGAAAAAAGACTAACGCAAAAACAAATTGACTTCCTGGAGAATTCACACCATATGCTCCATACGCCAATGAATGACACTTGAATAAGGCACAAATAAAAAAACAAAAAAAACCCACTAATAATAATAGGTTAAGCACTTTCATCCCCTTCAAGGTTTGGGACTTCTTCAGAACGATCAGTAACTTCACACACAAGTTCATTTATACTAATGCTTACACTAATTAAAATCAATTAAGAACAATTAAGTCCAATTAAAGTAGCAAAATCCAATAACTTAATGAAAACATGTACCCTTATTTTTGACCATACAGGATAAACATCAACCCAAACAGTGTGCAAACATAATGTAATGTACAACAATTCAAAAATACTAAAAACTCGTTGACTAACTAATGTATGCTCATTTAAAAGTTATTCAACATGGTGATTGTCATATTATTTAAATGATCAAAGACCTCTTCTTTGGTATGGGCATCACTGAAACCCTGTCATTAATACCCAGTGGCATGTAGGCTTTTAATCTGGTGATCCAAAAAAATTCTCTAAGCTCAAGAAGTTCCCATCACCCTTCCTTTGGGTTCAAAGGTACCATTTCCAGAATTCCGAACCTAAATTTAGTAAAACCAGGACACTGTACTGAGTGTTTAAACGGAATTATTCATATTCCCTTTAGACATTGCATATAAATGTTCATAAATTCTGGTCTTCAATTTTCTTTCCATTTTACCCACATAATAATCACCACATTGGTCACAGATGGAAATATAACTCAATCCTTGCTTAAACTTTTTCTTGAGCTTAGAGAATTTTTTTGGATCACCAAATTAAAAGCCTACATGCCACCGGGTATTAATGACAGAGTTTCAGTGATGCCCGTACTGAAGAAAAGGTCTTTGATCATTTAAATAATATGACAATCACTGTGTTGAATAACTTTTAAATGAATGTACATTAGTTAGTCAATGAGTTTTTAGTATTTTGCATTGTTGCACATTACGTTTGCGCACACTGTCTGGGTTGATGTTTAACATGTATGGTCAAAAATAAGGGTACATGTGTCTTTAAGTTATTGGATTATGCTATTTTTAATTGGACTTAATTGTTCTTAATTGATTTTAATTAGTGTAAGCATTAGTATAAATGAACTTGTGTGTGAAGTTACTGATTGTTCTGAAGAAGTCCCAAACCTTGAAGGAGACGAAAGTGCTTAAACTATTATTATTAAAGTGTTTTTTGTTTTTTATTTGTGCCTTATTCAAGTGTCATTCACTGGAGTATGGAGCTTATGGTGTGAATTCTCCAGGGAGTAAATTTGTTTTTACTACAGAATAAAGCATTGTAAAAGATGGTGCATAGGAGGAATAAGAAGGACATAAAACAATAGGATGCAACTAGGAAAGGTGCAAACATGAATGGGCATGTAGATCAGTAGAGACAGGAGAGTTTTATAATGTCGCAATATGTATGCTGCTAGTATTAGAGGAAGGGGAGTGTGTGATTGGCAGGAGAAGGAGTCAGAAGGAGTAAGAAGGGGTAAAGGACCCTAGAGATGGGGATGTAAGGGGGAAACAAAGAAGGTGAGGTTTGAGGGAAAAAGTGAGGGTGAGGGGTGAGGAGGAGGGGATGAGAGAGTTAGGCCGAGTTTAGGCAGAAGCTGATCCATGAGCTCAGTAGTGTTTTGCTTAATGCCTCTTTGAAGCTGATGGTATTTGATGTAGTTCTGATGGTCAGAGGAAGTTTGTTCCAGGCCAAGGCTACTGAGTTACTGTATAGGTTTTGGCCTATTGTTCTTTTGGGCTTATAGATTTCCAACAGAAGCTGGCCAGAACTCTGGAGAAAGCAATTGAGAGTGTAGTAGGTGATAAGGGATGAGATGGCAGGGCAGGAGGTAGGTATGATAATAATGGACTGAGTAAAGAGCAATTGAGAGAGGAGGAATTGATGAGAGAGCTTAAGCTAACTTAGGGATTTTAGAGAAAGGCAGTGGTGTGAATTGTAGGGTTGATTTGCGCCAAAACCTAGCATCTTTATTAAATGAGAGTTCAAGTTTAGATTTTAGGGAGGACTGTAGGTTGGTTAAAATAGGAGAGACACAGAGTAGAGTAGAAAGAAGATAGGCATAGGCAAGGGAGAGTCTGGAGTCCTTGGTGAAAAATATTTGCTTTCTATAAAGCAAACCGAGTTTTTGGTGATTTTTTTTTATACAATTTTGAACATGTAGATCAAATTTTAGTTGATCATCAATGATGATGCCCAGGAGTGTGGTGTGTGTTTCTACATTTATGATGGTGTTGTCAAGGGATGTGATAGTGAAAGAAGATTTAAGATAAGAGCGAGATTTTGGGAGAAATAGGAGAAGTTTAGTTTTTTTGGGGTTGAGTAAAGTTGATTATCAGCTAGCCACCTTTCAACAGAGTTGAAGGAGTTTTGGCTGATAGACTAGAGGTGTGAAGGATTATCAGATGTGCAGAAGATAGTGGAGTCATCAACTTTTTGTAGAAGTGAGGACTGAGAGCAGGATGTCTGGAGACAGTAGAGATGTTGAATAGCTGTGGTCCAAGAATGGAACCTTGTGGTACTCTGGTATAAACAGGGAGAAAGTATGATAAGGAAGAGAGGCACTTAACAGACTGCTGTCTACTGGAAAGGTAACTAGATAACCATTTGAGTGCAGACTTGGAGAAACCAAGACCAGACATTTTAGTGAGAAGCTTAAGGTGAAAGACAGTGGCAAAGGCTTTGGAGAGGTCAAGAAATAAGCAGGATACTAGGTTACATTTATCTCTAGATTAAGAGATATTATGTGTAAAGGTGATTAGAGCAGAACTTGTGCTGTGATTAGACAAAAGCCCTGTTGAGTTATAGAGTGAGTAGATTTTCTTGTAGAAGATGTTCAAGAAGTTGTTTGTGGATGCATTGTTGAAGAATTTTTGAATGGGGGGGACAGAATGGCTATGGGCCTGTAGTTTGAAAGGTCAGTGGAGTGTCTTCCTTTGTGAATTGGATAGCTCTGTTGATAAGGGTTGAGATTAGGTAGGCTATTCAGTTAGCACATAGTTTTAGGAAGTGTGGTGGTAGATTGTCAGGTGAGGGAGAACAGGGCTTTAGTTTGTCAGTAGTGATTTGATGTAGGCAGTGAGGACAGGTTTGAGTGAGAAGATAAATTTATTGTTGGGGGAGAGAGAGGAAAAGTGAGTTTGGAAGTGTGACCATTTTGGGTTACTTTGTTAACAGAGTCAATGAAATAGGAGTTGAGTTTAGTGGTGGTTTCAAAGGGACAGTTATTTGGGCAAGGGTTTGGTGTACTGGAAGGGCCTGGGTAAAGGATCTTGTTAATGGTGTTCCAGAATTTTTTTGATTGTTTTGATGGTTTGTTTGTGGCTTTAGAAAGTAGTATTTTTTTATTGTCATTAACTTGTTTTTAGTGTGGTTGCAGAGTTGTTTACAAGTTTGGAGGTGATAGGGGACTTGGATTTTAGCCAGTTCTTCCATGCAGTGTCCCTTTTGTGCATTAGGGTGCATGTGGAGTGAGAAAGCCAAGGTGCAATGGAGAGATTTCACTCTGATTTTCCTAAGGGGAGCAAGGGAATTGAGAATATCCAGAAAAATGCAGTTGAATTTCAGAACCGCCTCATCTAGTGATAAGTTAAAAAGGAAGGACTAGTTTATAGAGGAGACTCTGTTGTGGAACTCGTCTGGGTTGAAGTTAGTGAGACTATAGCCCTCTTTATATTTGTGTTGCCTAATTTGATGATGAGAGTCCCTTTGAATGCTGTTTGGAAGGTGTCACTGATAGAATCAGGCAGCATTTGAGGTTATGGTACAGGTTTGGACTGCATTAGGATCCAGTCTAAGATAGTGCTGGAGTTGATGGACTTGCTATAGCAGGTTGCTGTTGTTGTTGTGTCTTTCGGCTTTTCCCGGTTAGGGGTCGCCACAGCGGAACTCCGGTCCGCTAATGATTGGCAGTAGATTTTTACATGCCGGGTTGCCAGCCCTGACGCACAGCCTTCAACGAAGGTAGGCCCATTCACGCATGTCTCCACACAGAATATGCTCTAGCTGAGAATCGAACAGGACAACGTCTTACTGTGAGGCGACAATGCTACCACAGCACCACGACCGCAGCAGGACTTGCTATAGCAGGTAGCAGTTGAAATTAGTTGAGAGATACCATGGAGATTTATACTAGAGGTAGGGGAGTAGGTGGTCAGGGTTTGTCAGTTGATGTTGACATTTCCCAGTATTATTGTTTCATTAGATAGCTTTTGGGTGATCCAGGAGAGAATGTGTTCAATAATTTGGGGGATGTTATTTCCCAGGGGGGATATATGTACCAACAATGGAAAGATTTTTGTGGTTGTTTAGTTTGCAGTTGGCTGGTAAGAGTTTAGAGTAGTGAAAGCTGGGGAGTGAAATGAGCAATGGAGAAAGGTTAAGCTGGTCTGAATATATTATAGTGATGTCTCCTCCTTTTTTTGTGGACCCTATCAGGGGGAAATAATTTCAGTGTCTGTGATATGGGATTTAAGCCAAGTTTTGCTGAGAATTATTATGTCAGGTGAGTGCTGGGCAAATTTGCTGACTTTGTTGAGAAGGCTGTGAATATTCATAGAGATTATATTTAAGCACTTGGTGGATGGTTTGGAGTGAGTGGGGGATGGGTGTGTGGGGAAGATGTCATGAAAGGGAGAGGTGTGGGTGCCATGATTGGGGTGAACATCTCCAGATAAGATTATATTTTTGGTGATGTGTTGTAGTGTAGGCATGTTAGAATTATTTTTGGAGTATTTAGGCTTAGTTTTGTCAGGGTATGGGGATACAGGTAATTTGAATTTGTGCATGAGAAGGTTAGACAGGTTAAATAAATGGGCTGTTATAGTGAAAGAGTAAGGTTTGTCCAAGTTCAGTAGTGGTGGTTAAGAGTGGGTGGTAAGTTTATGGGGGAGATTTTAGTTTGATAAGGGTAAGGTGAGATAAGTAGAATGAGGAGAGTAGTAATGATGTAGAAAATCATGTTTTGGGATGGTGGGAAAGGAGGACTGATGGAAGTCAGAGAGAAATGAGTAAGGCAAAAAGGAGGCTATCATTGTGGAAGAAGAGGTAGGTGCAGTGATAGGCATGGGAAATGTCATTTCTTGTGGACAGCACAGGAAATGAGGAGTAATGGGGAGAGTATACAAGGTTTATGTAGTTTAGCGTGAAGGGAGTTGTAGTAGAAGAATGGTGCAAACTAGGGGGAGGAGGTGTGGTTCAGAAGAAGAAGCTATAGTGTGTCAGTTGGTTGGAATGAGCAGGTACAGGAGGTGTGGTGATGAAGTAGAGGGAGTGTGTCAATTGGTAAGGATGTACAGGAAAGGGAGGAGTTAAATGAGAGGGAACAACAATTGTGCTAGTATAAATGTAGCGTAGTTGGAGGTGGTTGAGATTTGGGGTAGGATAGGGAGTAAAACCCAAGCATAGGGAGGGCTAAATGGGTGGAGCCGAACCAGCACAGCTGTAATACAGTAGGAACAATCAGTGAGTAGTGGAGTTCAGTAAGCTAATTGGCAAGGAGCCAGGCAAGACTATAGCAGCTATTGTGGAGGAGGGAGAAGTTAAGAGACAGAGTTTGGAGCAAGGAAGAGGTTAAGCTAAAACAGTAGTGATAAAGGGGGTGGAGAAAGTAAGAGAAGGAATTGAGATAAAGACAGTGGTGGGAATGCTGGACAGATGAGGGTGAAAGGGAGGAGGGAGGTGTAGAAGTTAGAGAAGATTTAGATACCAATAGGAGCAGTTAGAAACTCCTTGCAGGAAGAGAACATATAAGCGAGTAGCAAATCACTATTCAGAGTAGGAGAGAAATATGATTTTGTTAGGCAATATCGACATAGAGAAGAGGGTGTTAGCTGTTTTGTTTCTGGTTCTGTTTAGGGACTGTTGAAGCTACATCTGTAATTTTGCCCTTGGCTGTGTTCATGCTAGAAAGATATTTACAAGAAAATGTAGTTTACAGCAAAATAACACCAACAAGGTCAGGAAGGTTAGTCAAGCATACCTATTGTCTGTTGTTCAAAGTAGGGGAGTTGGAGTGAAGTAACTGGGTGCAGCAGTCTTTCGAACAGGAGGTAGATTTTTAGTTGTATGACTGGATCAGTCTGCCAGTATTATACAGTGGGCTGTAATAAGAGAAATAAAAAGTGGATATAGCATAGGGCATAGAAAGAGAAGACAGTAGGTTCATATGCTTGCAGAAATAGCACAATAGGTTACAGATACACAGCCTGCAATATCTGATTTGACTGCATTGCTAGCCAAGTTTCCACTTTGTCAGTCAGTAATGAGGATAACTCAAGTTCTGTTAGAGAGTTTGGTAGTAAAATGTAGTTTCCTGCAGTATAAATAGGCATTTAGGGCCCACATGAAATGTACAGTTTAGTATGAAGGCCAATTTGAAAGTCAAAATTTAGTCCGAGTCCTAAGGTCAGATAATAGGACTCTAGAGTACGTACACACCAAAAGTGCTAGTGTGGATGTGTTAGATAACAACACAGTTAAACTTAAGCTGCTGGATAGGCCCAAAGTGCTTGTGGATATGTTAGGTGATAGCAGCATTTAATTGAAGCCACTGGATGGAGACTACAAACTGAATATGAATGGCCCTGGGGAAATCTCACAGAGATGGATCTCAGGATAGAGTAGTTGGATTTCTTATATAAGAAGGGAATTAAGGAAGGATTCTTGGTTAGCCGAGCAAAAAACAGTAACAAAACTGGGATATGGTTGCTCAGTTCAAAGTAACCTTACAGAACAATAGCTGAATAGCCATAGAGATACTTTCGCACAGTCCGACATGGCTGTAGGTTGAGCCCTGTGGCTAGAGTATGAAACAAATGGACCTTATGTAGCTAAAGTAGGATTAAGCATGCATGAGTAGCAACATGAGCTTTCACAGCAAACAATAGGTTATATAAGGAAACAATAGCAGCTACACATTATACAAAACATAGGACAGTCACCCGCAAGCAGTGTTACATTAAAAGTGAAATCAAAACAATCAAATATCTGATTAAGTTACACATAGTAAGCAGTCCTGTAAAGGAACCATAAGGCAGTAGCATTTTGCAAACTAAAAATTCACATAATGTAGTAGTAGCAGTTTTAGGCTAGGTAGTTGTGAGCAAGGCAGTAGCATACTGCAAACAAAAATTCAAAGCATAAATGCAATAGCAGTTATAAGCTAGCGAGACATGAGCAAAATTGGTCCAAGTGAGATAAAATTGATCTACATTATCAACATAGTAATTATGAGAGTTAATAAAATGTATTACAAAATAAAGCAGTAAAAGAGCATGTAAATACAGTTCTTAGCTTACATAGTCATATGGGGAATTGTGCTCACTGCTATGGGGACACAGCTGTGCCAAGATCATAGAACAGAGTAGTTCAAAGATGGAGCTCTAGAAGGTAATTGGATTTTAAATGCTGTAATGGATCATGGGAAAGGGATCACCAAAAATCATAATCAAATTTCACATCACATAATATCTCACCTTCAACAAAGAGTCACTGTGAGACAAAGGGCATCAATTCCAGTACACCAGAACAATCCACAAACAAAAACGTTTTACTGATTGCGGATCTATAGTAAGACACAAAGATTCCTTACTCACAAAGCTGGACAAAGACAGGATGGCAGTTGTCTTTTAGGTGTAAGGATCTCGGCTGTCTCAAGGCCCCAAGGACCTTGAACCAGACAAATATGACTAAAACATGGTAGTTCTGCATGTGTGGGTGAATGACTTGGGGCAAAAAATTCTGAAGGAGATGCAGAGAGACATGTCTGAGCTCTCTATGCATGTTACACATACAGTCAAGACACTGATGCTGAGTGGAATCTCCTTTCTCCACAAATGATGCTTTAATTGGTTAAATAACTGGCGTCATTCTAGAGATGCAGTGTCTGTCAGCATGACATCCAACTTGCTTTATAAAAGGTAGTCTGTTTAAAGGCTGCATGCTGGATAAAGTCTTGCTACCTCATAGTGCCTTTTTTAGGGAAAGTTTGGTTAATGAATATTCCAATGTAGCAGACATATGTTTATTTATTTAATGCTTTGGTTGACCTCGAAATTCCAACTAGGTGGAAAACCCCTTTAAAATAGAGGGTTGGGGGTTAGAGCTCCATGACATACAGAGAGTGAAAGTAATATACATACATGCGTGCAAAGTATGATGAATCATTTGAGTATATAATTAGCAAAAAAATGTTTAATCATACAACTAATGAGATACATGTGAATAGTCAGCATACAAACATATTACAATCAAAATACAGGCAACACAATGATATGAAAACTCATTCAAAGGTAGATCAGAATAAGTGAACGCCAAAAGCTGAACTTCGGAACTCTCCGGTTTATTAATAAACCGGAGAGATCCGAAGTTCAGCTTTTGGTGCTTTTTCAGTAGTTTGGTGGTTATTGTGGTTCGTAGATCAGAATGAGTGTTTAGATAAACAAAGTTTAGTCCCATAGTATTTTATAATAGCAGGACAGTGGTAATGAGAACTCTCAGAATGAGTGTTTAGACAAAGTTTAGTCCCCTAGTATTTTATAATAGTAGGAGGTAATGAGAAGTCTCATAACAATGTAAAGTTGAGTAGAGAAATATACAGTGTGTGTGCCTGAGTAGCTGTAATAGTACAAGATAAGAAAGGCAATTACTGGACAAGTAGACCAGAATGGGATAGAGCGGATAAAGTTAAGTGAGGGCGATTAACCAGGTGTGGTGCATGAGGAAGCCATGAGACCTATGGGTATTGTTTCAACAGTAGCTTGAAGGATTTCAGGTTATTAGTTTTTGAGTGAGAAGGGGAATGGAATTCAGGTTATTAGTGTCCGAATGAGAAGGGGAATGGAATTATAAACTTCAGAGAAGCTAGAAGAATACAGGTGAGCCACATGCATGATTGTTTGACTTCATCTGTGTAGAAAGAATTTTTCACTGTAGCAAAGAGCCCTAGATGGGGAGTACAGTTGGCTGCTATTTTTTAATGTTTGGCATTTTCAGGTTGGAAAATGACACTGTGAACAGTTTTAGTTGTGTGAATATTAGTGAGGCATTTCTAACCAATGACTCTGGTCTTGCACCATGAAGTGATGAGATCTATAAGACATCAGCTCCAAATTTAGCTATTTTTCTGTAGCATTTTTCTAGCATGATTACTTGGGTAGCTGGCAGGTTGAGAAATATAGCAGCAGCATATAGAAGGGCAGTTAGCAATAGAGCAGAGTTAATACAACACTCAGCAATGTACAGAGCTCGCACTAAGTGGCAAAACCTTCTCAAAGCAGGTGGACATTGCCAACATAGCAGAGAATACATTTAGTGCATATTTTACTCCTGAGATTTCTCTCCATAGCCATACCATAGCCGTATCTTTTAATCTCCTCGTCATCAGTAAATAACATGATGTAAGTATTGTCCAAGACTAATTACACTTCTTTCATGTGACCAGATGACATACCAGGCTATTTGTCAAATACTTTTAAACATGTCCTGACAGAAGCTCTCCATAAACCGCTTGACTTGAGCCAAGCTACAGGTTCAGCACCGAAAATAGGTCATACAGCACTGGCGATACCGCTCTTTAAAAGGTGGCCCTAGTACTAAACTCAGAAACTATGGTCCATCAGCATGACAAGTCATTTGTAAGGCAATGGATCACATAACAGGCTTGATTAACATTGGCATTTAAAATTTCATGGCTTTGGCACCAAGTGTTTGTGTTAGACATTCCTGAAGTGTGCTCTCAGCGTGGGGTGGAGTCAATGACCACTCCCAGTTTGCAATCATCTGCAAACTTGGTTAGCCAGAGGCCTTTGACATTGGTTTTGACATTCGAGAAGTAGATGCCAAAGAGGAGTGGGCCTAGCACAGTGTCCTAGGATCTCCACTGTTGATAGGCCTCTTTGTGGAGGTGGACTCACTGATTCTAACACTCTGGGTCCTATTAGTGAGCCAACTAGCTATCCAGCATGTTATGTTGTTGTTTTTTTATCCAGCATGTTATAACGGGATTTATATCTAGTTCTGTAAGTTTATTGACAATGCCCGAGTGGGGTATTGTAACAAATGCTTTAGCCAGATCTAGATTGGCAGTATGCATGGTTTTCCCTCATTCCATTACCTTAGTGACACAAGCTGTAGATCATGGTCACACTGTACACACAACCTACCTTGATTTGGCCAAGGTGTTAGATACCATCCCCCATGCTAGTATAATTAATAAATAAATCTATTATAAATAGATGGATAGCAAACTGGATAAAAGACAGAAACCCCCAACGTGTAGGTGGCAGGGGCAGCATCAGAGAACAGGAAGGTGACCACTCCAGAGGTATCCAACAGGACGCAATGCTCGGGCTACTTTTGTTCAGTATTTACTTCTCACGCATATATGGTAAAAAACAAGCTCTATGATTAATCACGTTTTTGGATGGTTTCAAACTGGGAGTCATTAACAAATTCCCCTCTGACATTGAAGTCATGCAGCAGGAACTTATGCTTATAAATGCCTGGTGTATTGAAAATGGGCTTAAATTAAATGCTAAAAATGCAATATTTTCATATTTGGCAGACAGACTATTGTCTCCCAGCATATTGAGTGCATGTGGGACAAAAAAAAAGAGTTATGTAAGAACAGAGAGCGCAAAGCTCAAGGGAGGTCTAAGTACGTTTTTAATTGAAATCTGGCCGATGATTGGATAAGCCTTCCAGAAGTGCATCACACAAACTGACTGAATTCTAGACTGTGTATGACAAACTTAAGGGGATTCTTAAGAAAAAAATAACTTAATGTTAAGGCATTTTCCTTACCTTAAGCATAAGGCTGGCAAATGAGCAGACTACCTGGGCCATGTGGTGCTGTCTGTCATCAGACTCTTTCTTTTTTAAGGGACTCATGTGAAATACAAAGAAATGTAGCAATGATTATTAGAAAATTGACATTTCTAAAAAGCTGAATAGTTAAAAGACAGCAAAGGTGAACATTACAGAAGTAGACTCAACAGTGTTGTAAAATGAAAGATTAAAAAAAACTTTGTCAATGTTTCCCTGTGGTGACTCTGATAAGACTGGGATAGTTTCCTCACCTTATGAAGAACTGGAAAAGGCTATAAAGAATGTGAAAATGATAATAAAAACATTTAAGGATTTGCTGAGCATGCCATCCAAAGAATGTCTAGCCTCTGCCACCAAACATGGCACACTCATCCAATACACAGATGACTCAACCATCATCTGCTCAGCCCAGTCCCTACCCAAACTGCAAAAAGTCACACAGGAAGCCTTTTCCTCTGTTGAAACATGGTTATCCGATGCCCAATTAATACTCAACCCAAACAAAACTAAACTACTCATCTTCCAACCCACCAAACATACTCAAAACAACTCTCACTTTAACATCACAGCAAAAGACAACACCACTATATACCCAACTGAACACACCAAATTGCTAGGAGTGGAAATAGACAATAAACTAAAATTTGACATTCACATATCCATGACCACAAAAAAATTCCACAAAAAACTAGGAGCATTATACAGAAATAAACAATTTCTCACCAAAGCAGCAAAGATTTCAATAGCAAATTCCCACCTTATCTCCACCCTACTTTATGCCTCTCCAGTATATACCAACCTAAGGCAATGTGATCTAAACAAGCTAGAGACCTGCTACAACAAAATCGCCAAATTCGCCACAGGGGCATCCTACTGTAGTCACCACTGTCTCTCACTTGCTGAACTGGGCTGGCTTGAACTCCCTCACCTCCTTCAGTGGTATCAACTCTCACTCTCCCACAAACTAGTAAACCATCCACTAAATGTCCCATCCCTCCAGAATCTACTCCAACCCTATCGCACCACCAGACCACTAAGATCCAACAACAAAAATCACTTGCAGATCACTAAAGCCAATAACTCTGCTGGTGAAGCACTATTCTCTTGCCATAGCCAAATTATGGAACTCACTCCCACCCACAATTACCTCCATACCATCATGCACCAACTTCAAAACTTTATTAAAAGCACCTAAAAACATGCTGGCTATGCCCTTGCAACTCCCACTCTAATATCATCCACCCCATCCAACTACTACCTTTCTTTCACCTCCACTAACTACCTTGATGATAGCAAGCTCAGATGCTCATAAGCCTAGTACTTATTATACAGCAGGAACTTCTCATTGTTACATTTGTTAATGCCTGTTATGTACTTCACAGATAAAGATTCTAGTTGTCTACTGATGTACTATGTTCTTCATCTGTAAATATGTTGTAAGTAATTTCTATGTTAAATTGTTAATCGCTATGTAATCCAATGTAACTACTGTCTGTTTATTTTACTGTGGAGCTTTTCTTCCCGGGCCTCCGCTGAAAATGGACCCACGTCCAGTCGGACACTCCCGGTCAACAAATTTAAATAAATAAATAAATAAATGTCTCCACAAGATGCACGTGTTTTTGTTGGAGATGTGATGGGAGAGGTACAACACTTAACGAGTCATATAAAAAATGCAAAATAACAACTAGCAGTGAAGTACTTAAGCTGTCTGTTCACAGTTTCATTGCTGTGAGTGCAATCTAGAAAATGGAAGGTTCCAGAAACATTTAAGGACTTGCTTGTTATTTTGCTGAATTCTCAGATCATAATCCATTATTTCCCTAGCAATGAACACAGCAAGTCCCAGTTCATCAAAATGAATTATGCAATTGTCTGGATCCATGGTGAAGAGGAGCAGAGCCCAGACTGTGATCTAGGCAACTGGGCAGGAAGGAAGAGGAGTAAAGGGGTGTGTTCTGATTACCTGGTGGGGGCAAAAGGTAGTGTGTACTCAGAAGCACAGTGATAAGATACAGCTTCCTTGGTGGAGAATGAAGAATCAAGCTCTCTTCCTTCAGGGTTGGATTGGGGCTGTTAGAAGGAAACAACACCCCAAGCCCATTACGCATTCCCTTCCATCACACTAAGCCAAGTGTACATGGGGATGTTAGGGCTAACTAACAGAAAATACAGATAAGACCTGTTGGCTGTCTTAATGATGACCTCTCCTGCTTGACATCTGACTGAGTGATGTGGTGAGCAAATAGTTCAGTTGGCCAGGAGGGGGCTGATGACTGGCAGGTAGTGAGCATAAAATGTGAAAAAAAAATGAATTATGCAATGGTCAGATCCTGCCCCTATCACATTATTGCAAGGTCACACTCCACAGGCATGCAGAGGTGACATGACATAAGCATGAGCATTCATTAGAACAGACCATCAGAATGAGGCAAACATGCAAAACCAACAACATTTTGTGAACTTCAATGTGAATGTGTCACAGACAAGTACTGGTCCCACATTACCAAGGTGAAAAAACAACAACACTATAAAGAGTGAACTTCGATGTGAATGTGTCACACACAAGTACTGGTCCTACATTACCAAGGTGTAAGACCAACAACATTATAAAGAGGGAACTTTGATGTAAATGTGTCACACACAAGTACTGGTCCTACATTACCAAGGTGAAAAAACCAACAACACTATAAAGAGTGAACTTCGATGTGAATGTGTCACACACAAGTACTGGTCCTACATTACCAAGATGTAAGACCAACAACATAAAGAGTAAACCTTAATGTGAATGTGTCGCACACAAGTACTGGTCCTACATTACCAAGGTGTAAGACCAACAACATTATAAAGAGGGAACTTTAATGTGAATGTATCGCACACAAGTACTGGTCCCACATTAGCAAGGTGAAAAAACCAACAACATTATAAAGAGGGAACTTCGATGTGAATGTGTCGCACACAAGTACTGGTCCTACATTACCAAGATGTAAGACCAACAACATTATAAAGAGTGAACTTTAATGTGAATGTGTCACACACAAGTACTGGTCCCACATTACCAAGGTGAAAAAACCAACAACACTATAAAGAGTGAACTTCGATGTGAATGTGTCTCACACAAGTACTCGTCCCACATTACCAGAGTGAAAAAAACAACAACACTATAAAGAGTGAACTTCGATGTGAATGTGTTGCACACAAGTACTGGTCCTACATTACCAAGATGTAAGACCAACAACATTATAAAGAGTGAACTTTAATGTGAATGTGTCTCACACAAGTACTGGTCCTATATTACCAAGGTGTAAGACCAACAACATTATAAAGAATGAACTTCGATGTGAATGTGTCACACAGAAATACTGGTCCTACATTACCAAGGTGTAAGACCAACATTATAAAGAGTGAACTTCGATGTGAATGTGTCGCACACAAATACTGGTCTAACATTACCTAGGTGTAAGACCAACAACATTATAAAGAGTGAACTTTAATGTGAATGTGTCGCACACAAGTACTGGTCCCACATTACCAAGGTGAAAAAAACAACACTATAAAGAGTGAACTTCGATGTGAATGTGTCGCACACAAGTATTGGTCCTGCATTACCAAGATGTCAGACCAACAACATTATAAAGAGTGAACTTTAATGTGAATGTGTCGCACACAAGTACTCGTCCCACATTACCAAGGTGAAAAAACCGACAACACTATAAAGAGTGAACTTCGATGTGAATGTTTCGCACACAAGTACTGGCCCTACATTACCAAGATGTAAGACCAACAACATTATAAAGAGTGAACTTTAATGTGAATGTGTCGCACACAAGTACTGGTCCTACATTACCAAGCTGTAAGACCAAAAACATTATAAAGAGTGAACTTTAATGTGAATGTGTCGCACATGAGTACTTGTCCTACATTACCAAGATGTAAGACCAACAACATTATAAAGAGTAAACTTTAATGTGAATGTATTGCACACAAGTACTGGTCCCACATTAGCAAGGTGAAAAAACCAACAACATTATAAAGAGGGAACTTCGATGTGAATGTGTCGCACACAAGTACTGGTCATACATTACCAAGATGTAAGACCAACAACATTATAAAGAGTGAACTTTAATGTGAATGTGTCGCACACAAGTACTGGTCCCACATTACCAAGGTGAAAAAACCAACAACACTATAAAGAGTGAACTTCGATGTGAATGTGTCTCACACAAGTACTCGTCCCACATTACCAGAGTGAAAAAAACAACAACACTATAAAGAGTGAACTTCGATGTGAATGTCTTGCACACAAGTACTGGTCCTACATTACCAAGATGTAAGACCAACAACATTATAAAGAGTGAACTTTAATGTGAATGTGTCGCACACAAGTATTGGTCCTGCATTACCAAGATGTCAGACCAACAACATTATAAAGAGTGAACTTTAATGTGAATGTCCACATTACCAAGGTGAAAAAAACGATAACACTATAAAGAGTGAACTTCGATGTGAATGTGTCACACACAAGTACTGGTCCTACATTACCAAGATGTAAGACCAACAACATAAAGAGTAAACCTTAATGTGAATGTGTCACACACAAGTACTGGTCCTACATTACCAAGGTGTAAGACCAACAACATTATAAAGAGGGAACTTTAATGTGAATGTATCACACACAAGTACTGGTCCCACATTAGCAAGGTGAAAAAACCAACAACATTATAAAGAGGGAACTTCGATGTGAATGTGTCGCACACAAGTACTGGTCCTACATTACCAAGATGTAAGACCAACAACATTATAAAGAGTGAACTTTAATGTGAATGTGTTGCACACAAGTACTGGTCCCACATTACCAAGGTGAAAAAACCAACAACACTATAAAGAGTGAACTTCGATGTGAATGTGTCTCACACAAGTACTCGTCCCACATTACCAGAGTGAAAAAAACAACAACACTATAAAGAGTGAACTTCGATGTGAATGTCTTGCACACAAGTACTGGTCCTACATTACCAAGATGTAAGACCAACAACATTATAAAGAGTGAACTTTAATGTGAATGTGTCTCACACAAGTACTGGTCCTATATTACCAAGGTGTAAGACCAACAACATTATAAAGAATGAACTTCGATGTGAATGTGTCACACAGAAATACTGGTCCTACATTACCAAGGTGTAAGACCAACATTATAAAGAGTGAACTTCGATGTGAATGTGTCGCACACAAATACTGGTCTAACATTACCTAGGTGTAAGACCAACAACATTATAAAGAGTGAACTTTAATGTGAATGTGTCGCACACAAGTACTGGTCCCACATTACCAAGGTGAAAAAAACAACACTATAAAGAGTGAACTTCGATGTGAATGTGTCGCACACAAGTATTGGTCCTGCATTACCAAAATGTCAGACCAACAACATTATAAAGAGTGAACTTTAATGTGAATGTGTCACACACAAGTACTCGTCCCACATTACCAAGGTGAAAAAACCGACAACACTATAAAGAGTGAACTTTGATGTGAATGTTTCGCACACAAGTACTGGCCCTACATTACCAAGATGTAAGACCAACAACATTATAAAGAGTGAACTTTAATGTGAATGTGTCGCACACAAGTACTGGTCCTACATTACCAAGCTGTAAGACCAAAAACATTATAAAGAGTGAACTTTAATGTGAATGTGTCGCACATGAGCACTTGTCCTACATTACCAAGATGTAAGACCAACAACATTATAAAGAGTAAACTTTAATGTGAATGTATTGCACACAAGTACTGGTCCCACATTAGCAAGGTGAAAAAACCAACAACATTATAAAGAGGGAACTTCGATGTGAATGTGTCGCACACAAGTACTGGTCCTACATTACCAAGATGTAAGACCAACAACATTATAAAGAGTGAACTTTAATGTGAATGTGTCGCACACAAGTACTGGTCCCACATTACCAAGGTGAAAAAACCAACAACACTATAAAGAGTGAACTTCGATGTGAATGTGTCTCACACAAGTACTCGTCCCACATTACCAGAGTGAAAAAAACAACAACACTATAAAGAGTGAACTTCGATGTGAATGTCTTGCACACAAGTACTGGTCCTACATTACCAAGATGTAAGACCAACAACATTATAAAGAGTGAACTTTAGTGTGAATGTGTCTCACACAAGTACTGGTCATATATTACCAAGGTGTAAGACCAACAACATTATAAAGAATGAACTTCGATGTGAATGTGTCACACAGAAATACTGGTCCTACATTACCAAGGTGTAAGACCAACATTATAAAGAGTGAACTTCGATGTGAATGTGTCACACACAAATACTGGTCTAACATTACCTAGGTGTAAGACCAACAACATTATAAAGAGTGAACTTTAATGTGAATGTGTCGCATACAAGTACTGGTCCCACATTACCCAGGTGAAAAAAACAACACTATAAAGAGTGAAATTCGATGTGAATGTGTCGCACACAAGTATTGGTCCTGCATTACCAAGATGCCAGACCAACAACATTATAAAGAGTGAACTTTAATGTGAATGTGTCGCACACAAGTACTCGTCCCACATTACCAAGGTGAAAAAACCGACACTATAAAGAGTGAACTTCGATGTGAATGTTTCGCACACAAGTACTGGCCCTACATTACCAAGATGTAAGACCAACAACATTATAAAGAGTGAACTTTAATGTGAATGTGTCGCACACATGTACTGGTCCTACATTACCAAGATGTAAGACCAACAACATTATAAAGAGTGAACTTCGATGTGAATGTGTCGCACACAAGTACTGGTCCTACATTATCAAGGTGAAACAACCAACAGCACTATAAAGAGTGAACTTCGATGTGAATGTGTCGCACACAGGTACTGGTCCTATATTACCAAGGTGTAAGACCAACAACATTATAAAGAGTAAACTTTAATGTGAATGTGTCACACACAAGTACTGGTCCCACACTACCAAGGTGAAAAAACCAACAACACTATAAAGAGTGAACTTTGATGTGAATGTGTCGCACACAAGTACTGGTCCTACATTACCAAGATGTAAGACCAACAACATTATAAAGAGTGAACTTTAATGTGAATGTGTCGCACACAAGTACTGGTCCTACATTACCAAGGCACAGCATTATGTGCGGGACACTAAATGTTAATGCAGCAGTTTCAAAGTGTGTGCACATCCGAATGGGCAGCTTCCACAGCTGAAATACTCTGTACGTGAAGATAATACTAAATGTAAAATGATATGAGTGTGAAAACATGTCATAAAATGGATCAATGTGAAACAAGACTAAAAGAAATAGAGACAAGCCCTGTTAAGCCGGCTGTTAACTTCTTTTCTGATAGACCACATGCATTTCCACCGTGCTGCATATTTTCTCTGTAACTGAGCTGAACAAGCTAGTAATCAGTAATTGCCTGAATCTCATTATGAGTTTAAAAAGCAGTACTGAATCACAAAATCATACATAAAACATCAAGTGCTAGCAGAGAATGATAAATAAAACATCAAGTGTTGTGTATTTTTATAATTGTCAGCATGACAGATGTTTGTGATGTCAGGCTGAAACCACAATGCAAGCAAATGTTAGGGTTATAGCTTAAAATAACATGAAAATAAAGTTATGTGCTGTGCTGTAGTTTACACAATGTAGAATACCATAATGCAAAAAAACTTTGAATATCAACAAATTAAAAAAAAATGTCAATCCTACAGTGTGGAGGTCTACTGCAATTTGCTGAGAACTGTCAGTTGCAGGAAATATTTTAAAGACACTCAGCAGGTGGCTTGCCTGTGGCTGCCAACAAAAGAAAGCACACATCTTAGGAGGAAGAAGTGAATGCCTTTCATTGAATGACCAGAGGAGACGGTACTGAGTATTGCTGTTGACCTAAATTGTAGACTCCGGGAGCTTCTGTGGTTGGAAAGCAGAATAAAAAACAAATCCTAAACATTACTGACCCTGTGGCTGTTGCTGACAGAAAAGGAATAAAAGCTTTCTGTCATTAATGGCATAGAGTAAGTCGATGCAATGAAAGAATAATACGTTATTTAAGAGTGCTTAGTGCATGAGTAAAGCCAGACACACCTGATGAAACCTGCTGTCACACAGCATGGAGACAAACGGGATTAATGTTAGGATGCAGTGATTGTTTAATTTAAAATAAAGGCATGGTATTTATACTGCAGCTATGCATGGTCTTCATACTGTAGGACTGCATGGTGTTTATACTATAGCACAATGTGGTCTTCATACTGCAGCAATGCATGGTATGCATACCACAACAGTACATGCTGCAGCAGTGCATGGTGTTCATACTGTTGCACAATGTGGTCTTCATACTGCAAGAATGCATGGGTCTTCATACTGTGGTACTGTGTTCTTCATACTGCAGCAATGCATCATGTTCATACTGTAGCATGGTGTGGTCTTCATACTCCAGCAATGCATGGTGTTCATAATCCAGTGATGCATGCTGTTCATTCTCCAATATTGCATGCTGGTCATACACTAGTAATGTATCATGCAAATACTGCATCAGTACTGTATGATATTCATACTGTAGTAATGAAAGCCATACATACTGCAGCAATGCATGGAAAGAAGGGATAAAATATTTTACTTACTTCAGCCCAAGCAAGATACTGTTAATGTTAGATGATACAGGCTTCCAGACTGAATCAGTGACTGAGTACAATAACTACAGCAATTTGTAAATAATGTTTCTCCCCAAAACCAATACCTTACTTACCCAACTCCTCAACCAAGGAGCAATCATGCTATATAAATGGCTCTATGCAGAGGGCTGAAGAGCAAATGTCAGTCAAAGTAAACATTATTCTTAATCAGATATACACAGCAGTGCAAGCTGAATGAAATGACATTGCTTTCGTCCCCGTGCAAGACATAACGATGAACACATAGTTTGAATGACAGCAAGACTAATGCACATACAATCATAATTAAAATATTAACAACACAATAAATTACCACAGTTAGGAAGACATTAGACAGTATTATACTAGTAGGCATTGCAAAGACTATGACTTCACATTGTGATTGCTTAGAATATTGCACTTCATCAGTTGTAGTATGATATATTCTGATGTTCATATTGCACATGTATGGACTGGTGACTCACTCCTAACAATTGCACATTTAGGAAGTAATAACATAAGAAATCAGTCTAACTGTACCAGTTATTGAAGCAATTGCCAGAGTGATTGCTATAGCTGATACTTCATAGCAAGTGGCATATTGATCTAATTATTCACTGTCATACCTGGCATTCAAGTTCAGCAGCCTTATGGATGGAGGGAAGAAGCTCTTGTTCCCTCTTGATGTTGTATAGGGTAAGCTGCGCCCCCACCTGCCTGGGGAAAGGCGGAAGTACTTGCCATGGGCAGGGTAAGTGGGATTGTTGATTATCTTCCTAGCTCTTCCCACATGCTGAGCCTCATGCAGATCATCCATGGATGGGAGCATGGAACCAATTACTTTTTCCACTGTTCTCACTACCATCAGGAGAGTCTTGTGGTCAGACACTTTGCACTTACCATACCAAACTATGATGTTATTTGAGAAGATGCTCTCGATGGTCCCCCAGTAGAAGGCTTTGAGGATGTACTGAGACAAGTTTGCCTTCCTCGGTTTCCGTATGAAGTGCAGACATTGTTTAGCTTCTTCACTGTGTGGCTAACATGAGTTGCCCAGGATAGGTCATCTGAGATTTGCACCCCCAGGAACCTGGTGTTTTTGACTATTTCCACTGTCATCTCCTTAATTTCCAGACGTTGATGTATCTCCTGCAGTCTATATTACCAAAGCAAAAAACCCTATTCCCAAATACCTAAACGTCGACACCTATACCGCAAACCATGAAAATCCTGAACGCACTAAACCGCGAAAAAAAAATATCAAACTGTCATAGTCAGCCAACCCCACCACCCGCTACATACTATCTACCCAAAGAAAATAAATAAACCACACACATGCACTAACCAAACCCTACTTCTAACCTAAGGTAAAGCACCAAAACCCTACCTCCAACACTACACTAAACCCCACATACACAACTAACTATGCACTATCCTTAACCCCTCCCTAACCCTAAGGTCCGGAACTACTGCACATGTAAATAAATAATCCACATACATACATTTAACTGCACTATCCTTAACCCCTCCCTAACCCTAAGGTCCGTAATTACTACATACGTCCCCTACAGACATACACCCAAAGAAAATAAATAATCCACATACATACATTTAACAAAACCCTACCTCCAACACTACACTAAACCCCACATACACAACTATCTATGCACTCTCCTTAACCCCTCTCTAACCCTAAGTTCTGTAACTACCACACACTCCCCTACAGACATACACCCAAACTAAATAAACAATACACATACATACACTTAAAATAACCCTACTTCTAACACTACACTAAACCTTACATACATTACCTATCTATACACTCACCTTACCCCAAATCCTAACACTAAAGTCTTATCTTTTGCACACTTATCTTACGGAGCTATACCGCAGACGGGCCAACCAAATCAAATCGACATTTTGGAATTTGTGGTTTTGTATGTTCGGGATTTGCGCAATATGTGTTGACATCTTCGTATTTGCTCATACGGTTTTTCACGTTTGTAATATAGACCCATCTTTTGAGTCCTCCTGAGACTTATAGCAAATGTAGACCATAGAAGATGCCACATATGACACTGCAGCTGCTTGGGATGAAGTGAAATCTAAGGCATTAAACAGAGTGTGACCAGCTAGCATGTGTTAAAAGTGCAGCTGGATAAGGTAGCTGCTGTGAGCTTCAGCTTATTCTGGGTAAGCTAACTGCCTTGAGCTTCAGCATGATCTCAGTAAGGTAGCTGTTGTGAGCATCATCTCTGAATAAGGTAGGTACTGCAAGCTCAGCCTTGAGCTGCCTCTATTGCTACTACTTCCAGTAGGAATGCAATACCCTTGCAAAGCTCACAAAAAAAGGTTGCAAGATTTATGTTGTCATTAGCATGTTCTGATATTTCTAGGTGATCACTGATATTGATATTGTTATGATTATATTCTGGGTTATTGTCTCAGCCTACCACATCTAAATGCTTATCCATAAGTAAACTCACACTGATGTGATGGCTTCCGCAGTTATTCAAATTATTTTTCTTTATATCATTTATGTGTTTATATACCTTCTGTTTCAAGAAACACTCAGTCTTGTCCATGTAAAAAGAATTACAGTTTTTACAATGGGCTAAATATACCACTTTTGTAGTGTTACAGTTATGATAACCCTACTTTATTCACACTGACAACTTGAGATCAAAACTATGAAAAGCCTATATTTACATATAGAAAGGAAAGAAGTTTTAAGTAAAAAATTGGAAATGGAACATGGTTCAATAAAAAGCATCTCTTTAAGACCTGAGGGCACATATTGTTGTGGGATGTGAAAGTTATGCGAGTACATTGCAAAAGAATATGCAGTCGCTATAGAAAAGTATGGTGAGCTATCCATTAAGTATTATTATAATAACATATATATCAAAAATATCATACAGGGGTATTTGAAAACATGAATGATATAAAGAAAAAACTATTTGAATTACACATTTGCCACATATATAAATGAATATAGAACACATGGTTTCGTGATTTTTGTACTGGAAAAAATGGCTATTAATCCCAGGAGGTAGAGGTCCTTGGAAGGAACAACTCGAGATTTGTGAGCTATTTTGAAAGATAAATTTGCAGACAAATAATCCCCTCCCTGGTTTAAAAGAAAATAAACAAGTAAACAGTATTTTAAAACACAGAAGTAATGTATACTATCATTATTTGGATTAAATGCAAACTATATATGTATTAATTGCATTTTGAAATATAGAATTTATTGATTTTAAAGTAATTTTTAAAGTAAATTTAAAGTAATTTTTAACAATTTATATTTTAATAAGCATCTCTAGTGTCACAATATTAGTTATTCATTACTAGCAAACATTTGTTTTTATAATGGGGTTCATAGATCATGAATTTTTATGTATGTATATAAGTGGGTCTTGTGACTGAGGAAGATCAGTTCCGATGAAGTATTTTTACTTTAGAGAAAAGTGCTTAATTTATTAAATGATTTTCTTGCGCATTGTGGAGTGTGTTATGTGTTTGTGTTCATAAGTTGTCTGCATAGTCCAAAATGAGCTGAGGACTGAGATTGCTGTTACCTCCTTAATCAAGGTTACTTTTGAGTCACTGATGTACTATTTTAAATGTGTGTTGGGGTAGTTGTGAGAAGGTGTCCTCTTCAGTTTCTACTTACTGTCTGCTGCCTAGACATTGACTACTCAACCCTTACAGTGAATGGTCCTCTTTCTAATGGAACACCAGTCCCCTTTGCTATTTCCCTGTCTCAGGAGTCAAACATTCCTGTCTGTCCACAGACCTTTCAAATCTGCTTGGCATTTTCTGCACTGATACTATGTTGCTAAGGCCTGGAACTTTTTTATCTATCAGGTCAATACCCTCCCTTCCATCTTTAAAAACATTCTGAAAGACTTCCTAGCTAAAAGCTGTCTCTCTTCTTGCTCAACACCACAATAAACTATATCCTTAAATATGAGCAAATACCAGTTCATAGCTTACATCTCCTTACTCTCCCTTCTTCACTCACTTCCTTACTTTTATCAGTTTTTCTCCCCCCGGCTTTCTCTCTAAATATACCATAAGTCTGCTTTCCTCTCACTTCGTAGTGCAGTTCCTGTTTGTATTATACTAACTTACCTTTAATTTCTCTATAAATTGGCTACAATTTCTCTAACTATTAAATCATTGTCATGTAACTTGTATCTCCGCTTAACCAATGTTTTCATTTTATGCCTAATTTGGTATAATTATTCAAACTGTATTTGTTTTTGTTATTATTTTTAATGATTGCAAAAGTATTACTCTTAAAATGTTTTGTAGTACTTTGGAGCTTTTCTCTCCAGGCCCCTGCTGAAAATGAGCTCCTACTCAGTCAGATTTTCCCAGTAATCAAATGTCAACAAATAAATACATATTCAATGTCTTTTCCACCTTGATTATTTGCACATTGCTATAAGTTTGTCTTATTTGCCATGACGATGAATCCAGCCCCCTTGTCTAACTGCATATGCTGTCTAATCTCTTTGCTATGTTTAACCTTTTCATTGATTGTAAGGTATCTGGAGGCAGTCTCTATGCATATTGTGGCATACCTTCTGCATGTTTATTTCCTTATGGACTGCATTGCAAACCACCTCACTTGTAACATAAGCAGCAAATGGACACACTAGTGAACGTAAAGTCAACTTCAATAAAGTGCAATCATTAGGTTTACAATAACATAAGCTGTCTTATGAGACACAGTCTGAGTATGACAGTGCTAGGAATCAAACTGCCTGAGTATTTACAACAGGGCAACTGGTTTCTTGGATCATAAGATTTGAGAGGGAGGTAAAAGGTGGACCAGTTTTCAAAGAAACTGTAGAATGACAAGTTAATTCTGATCTGCATTTCTTTGCTCCTACTGGCAACGAGTCCAAAGATTCCTGTATTATTAATAGCATCTTGATCGACTAGATCATTTGCAGTCTAGCCACAACAAATTCCACTACTTTGATGAGAGCCTGAAAGGGACATCTGTTTCATTAAGACAAATTAATTGAAACTGCCAGGACAGTAACAGCTATTGTCTCTTTGTGATGTCGATATACCCTTTCATCTGTGACAATAGGGACCTAGTAAGTAGAATAACATGTCCTCACTGTCTCTTCTAGTCTTTATTAAGAAGAGTACAGTACCATTTTCTGGAATTTCTGGTAAAATCAACTCTTCTCCCTCCACCGTTTTGCTGGCTTTCCTCTAGATTCCTTCTTTCAGGTGGATTTTCTCATCTTCGAATGCTTTTCAAAACTACAGATAGTAAAAACTACAAGAAAAACTTAACCATACTCTCTGATACCTTACACCTCATGTACCAGAGGCCCGTGGGATATATACAATAGTCCCTTAAGGACATCAAGTGTTTCAGCTATATTACTTCTAAATGTTCATGACTTTTTACTTTTTCTTTTTAAGTCTTTATGGATACATTCAGGCTAATAAAGCCAAACCCCACTAGCTGTGGACATGCATGTTTCTGTCTTTTTATGACCTCATCAGCACAGCATAAGTGGACTGTTTGACTATACTTTAGATAGTATATATGTATTACCACTGTGTCTATCTGTGCAAGATTTCTATAATGTTTGATTTGACTTTGGTGGATTCACTGAGATGTCCTTTAATGAATTAATAGCATCTTGGTATGGAATACCATTCAGTCCCTAACTTCTTGCAAACAGATGATGCTGGATGCAAAGAATGTGCTTTGCAAGTGAGGTATGTTCTCTAGGTGCATAACACTGTCTTACATTGACAACATTATCTTAAGAGAATTCCTTGTGATTCCTTTGTTGCTAGAAAAAGCTAGACATATACTGGTACAAAATATTCTTTCAAGTTGCTGCAAATGCTAGGAACAGGGTCTTCAAAATGGATCATACAATAGCAGCAAGAAAAATATGCCATGTTTGTTGTGTTATTGAAGATGCAAATCTTTAGCTTGTCCATTGAGTCACAGCTAAATTTGGTGTCATTAAGGGATGGGTAATTAATACCTAAATGGAAATGTCTTACGTATAGCAATTCATAATTTGCCATTTCACTTACCTTGGCTTCCTTTTCAACATAGTCGTGAAGCAATATTTCAGGGTCGATGAGGTAATCTGGTGGGTAAAGAGGTACCGAATGTAGGGGTCTCCTGTAGATGCTGCTCCTTTCTACTTGCCTTTTTGCTGATTTTGGAAAAACAAGCCTTTTTATTGGAGACACAAAGCCCTTTAAAAAGAATAAAAAGGTGTAAAGAATGGCTGTAATAGGTACTCACCCTCCAAGTGACACAAACTCCCCCTAATCCTGCTGTTTCATTATTTGACAGTTGTGCTGTCTTGGTTGGAGAAAAAAATACAGTTTCAGGTTCTGATCCAAAAGGTGTTGTGCTTGTTTTTAATTATTTTTACTACAACAATATTTGCTTGACCTCTATAAAATGTTATGTGTAATTTGTTTAAAAGTTCCATGAAGCCTAAATATTCAGTTCAATCTGTACTTTTGTAGTGCACAAAAAAAGTGAAAGTCAAGTCTAAGACATTCACATATACAAACATTGGAGCTATGGGTAGAATTCCTAAGAGTGGCACCATAATCCGACCCATAGTTTCATTTTGTGACAAAAAACACTGATCTACGGGTACCTGCAAAGGCTGGTCAAGCTATGTTTTCTTTGCATTACCTTGCCTCAATTGTTTTTTTCCATTACAAATGTATCAATTTCATTTTTATTAACTCTTTTAACCTACACATTTTTTTGGCAGAAGCTATGTTCTCAATTGTTGTTTGATTAATTTGGGGTTCATTTTATTTTATATATGCAAACCTGTTTTTTTATTGTTCATTGTTTAAATTGTATGAATCCCCAAGTTATGTTTCTCTGTTGTTCTTAATGGTAAAAAAAAGTATTTCGGCTTTTCCCGGTTAGGGATCACCACAGCGGAACTCCGGTCCGCTAATAATTGGCAGTGGATTTTTATGGTGCTGAGTTGCCAGCCCGACACCCAGCCTTCAAAGAAGGCACACCCATTCACGTATGCACCTACCTGCATGTCTTTAATGTCACTCGACCGCGGGGAGGACATGCGGACTCCACACAGATGGCGCTCCAGCTGAGAATCGAACAGGAGAATCTCTTGCTGTGAGGCGTTAATGCTAAGCTAACCGCTGCACCTCTTTTGTTCTTAATGGTGCTTATATAAAAATAAAGTGCATTTATAACCCAGCTGGATACGTAACAATTAATGTATATGGATAAAGCCTATCTATTGTGATGTGCTTACATTTAAGAAGCACTATCACAGGAATAGTGTTAGCACTGATGCAAATATTGTGTTGGTGTTGCTAGTCTATGGAGTAGATGTAAACATGAGAGTGAGTACTTTAGCATAATGCAAAACACTTTATCCTAACCAACTTTATGCACAAAATATACTTCCAGGAATATCTACTTATGTTCTACTAAAATTATGTCTCTCTCTCTGGTGCCTGAAACTTCTCCTGAAGTTCTCTGATCTCTTTTCCTGACAGGTTCCCCTACATGGAAAATGACAGCAAGCTTTCTTCTATGTGCATCAGTTCTTGCTTTCCCCACCATAATGTCAGCAAGCAGGCAGCTTAACTCCACGTCTCCTGCTTCTACTATATCTTTCATTTCAAGAATGGAGTTTATTAATAGAAGTTGATTTGTGCCATCTGTGGGGATTTTTGCCACCCTTCTGTGTGTTTCCATTTTGGCAGTTGTTACTGAGCCCCTGATCTCCAATTCTGGTATCTCTGCATGCAATCTATTATGAGTAAGTACAGTAGAGTATTGCAGTGGGGGTACATGCTTCTCTTCCACAGCCTTCACCCTTTCAGATCTGACTGTGGTCCAGCTCCTACTTATTTTGGAAAAGGGCACTAGGCTTTGTGATCATCATGTTGAAGTGGAGGTCTCCAACATCATCTTTAAAGTCAGAGTGCCAGCTCTATATGGGGATACAATCCAGGCTTTCCTTCTCAAAACATATTTGTATGTGGTTCTTTGTAATTGCAGTTCATGCAAGCACTTGTTCTTCCTTTCTTTCCCCACAGATTTCTTTCCCCCAGTTTTCTAACAGAGACATTAGTATATTTAAAAAGGAGGTGAGGACTTGCAGGAGAGGCTTCTCATCTGGAAAAATAAATAAATGAATAAATAAATAAATTTGTTATGAGATTATATAATTGAAATTAAGTTGGTAGGTGGTTCATTAACTTCTCATGGAGGGTCCTGTTAACACATTTTTTATTTACCTTTGTTACTTTTTACTTATTCAGTTTTACTGTGCTCCCAGAGATTCATACTATCCTCTTAGACAAACTCTTTGCCTCTGGTTGGAAGGGAGGACCAGGATTTAGAACTTTCCGCTTTAGAAAGCTATTTTCTTGACACTTAGACAGGAATTGTTGCTTCATTGCTTCTGGAACTAAGATGGTCCAGGGAAGTAAATATTGTGGGAAGAAATATCCAGGGAACTGTTATGGCTAGGCTTGTATAGGCCCTAGGGCCGATAGCCTAGTACCAACCTATGAACCTATGAACCTATTATATTTATTTTTTCAGCACTTTTTGCTCTCCTTGTACCATTCTATGGTTCCCTATCCCAGTACCCCAAGTTCATCTCTGGGTCTGCCAGTGTCTCCTAATACTCCTGGACTTCTTACATTACATGGCGGGACCGACATTGATCATAACAGCATCCAGAGGGGTCTTGCTGTCTTACTATCCACCATGGGGTATTTTTCTTTTATATCCTAACCCGTTGCTTCATATCCCATTGTGGTTATGTGATTTCATCTAAGGGGCAGGCTTGCAATGGAGACGTTCAGCATACTGCCCCACCTCTGCAGCAACTCATCCATGACTGCCTGCTTTTCCACCTCTTTGGACCATGCCTTCCCATTAACAACATCTACACTATCACTCGCCTACTTTGGACACAATAGAAGAGTCTTTGTGGGTTCTGTTCAACAGCTTTATTCTATACAAACACATTACTATAGAGGTTTACTGACTTTGAGTTAAGTAACTTATCTACAAACTAACAGCTGTGATCATGCATGCTCTCACTGTGGCTGCTCTTACAAAATGGCACTAGTGAGTGCACATGTCTGGAAATTATATGTGCACGTACAGCCTTGACATGCTTCTTAGAGATACAGCGCACTTCACTTGCACTCTGATCTACATCCTACTTCTTTGAGAATTAGATCTTATGACACTATAAGTCTAGTTAGCATGCATAAATCACAGGTAATTCTTTGTCATTCGTTACACAGTACTAAGTACACATGTATATACAATCAAGTCCATTTGGCTTTGATACTCACCCATATCGTGTGACATAAAATTGGGAATTAGATTTAGCAACTGAACTGTTTCTGCAAAATGTTTGACCTGTGGAATGTCTGGAACATTTTCTGGTATTGAATCAGAATTTTGAACACATTCTGGCATGGAAACAGTGCCTGATTCACTCTTAGATTTGAAGTTTGCATCATAGAAACCATGTTGTGATGGTGATGATGATTCTGATACAGGAAGAAGATGTTTATAGTTCTGCCTATATTCTACACCTTTGGAATCTGCTAAGTAGATCTTGGTTCGGCATAGATGCCTGTAATCTGTCCAATTCGATCAAAACCTTTAGTTGTCTGGATTCGTACCGTCTCTCCTTCCCTCAATAGGAGCAGTAATCTGCTCAGTCTGTCGTAACTAGATTTCTGGATATTACGCTTCTTAACCAATTGAGCCTTGATGGTTTTACCGTTCTTAGGTTTAGGCTTCAATAAACTGGAAGTAATGGATAGTGTAGTTCTAGTTTGCCTGGAAAGTAGTCTTTGAGCAGGTGATCCGAGAATATCGTCACGGGGTATGTTTCTGAGATTAAACAAATTCAAGAACACATTAGTATTGTCACACTTTGACCTTTCAAGTAACTGCTTTGCACTCTGCACCACATGTTCGGCTAGACCATTTGACTGAAGATATTCAGGACTACTAGTGACATGTACAAAGTCCCAGTCTTTTGCAAATTTCCAAAACAATTGGATAGTAAATTGAGTACCATTTTCAGAAAGAAGTTTGTGTGGACTACCATGAACTGAGAAATAACAATTCAGCTTAGTAATAACAGCAGTGGATGTTAGGTTAGGTAGTAGATCAATCTCAAACCAATTTGAATAAGTTTACCAATACTAAGTAGTGTTGATTGTTCCACTGAAAGATATCATCTGCAATGGTTGACCACAGTAGTTCAGAAACTGGACTTAGCTGAAGTGGTTCTCTTTGCAAATGCAGTCTAGTACTATTGCATACTGAACAAGATGAAAGTACTTTATCAATGTCTTTTGGCAGTGATGGCCAAAATACTAATTCTGTCACTCTTCTCTTAGTGGACGCGGAGCCTGGGTGACCACAATGCAAAATCTGGATATATTCTTGTTGTAAGGAAGCAGGAACAACATTATTAGGTCGGACCTTTGAAAATAATGCCATCTTCCATCAACAACTCATCTCTGTAAGGAAAGTAGGTTTGCTCTTCAGGTGGTACACTCCATTGCTTTGACAGCCATCCAGCATTAATGTAGTGAGTGAGCTTCTGCACAATTGGATCAGTCTGACTGTTCTCTCAACTCATCAAGTAGAAAAATTACACACTGACATCACATCAAAGTCAAAATTCTCTGTGTCAAGTTGTTCTGTCATATTTCTGGGTGATCTAGATAAGGTATCAGCCAGACAGAGCAATTTGCCTTTTGTGTAGACCATTTTGAAAGTGTACTTTTCCAATTTAAGCATCGTTCTTTGTAATCTCACTGGAGCAGAATACACATGCTTCTTTAGAATAGTAACTAGAGGTTTGTGGTCAGTCTCAGTCTGAATAGCATGACCATAAATATAATCATGAAACTTAGAACATGCATATACTATTGCCAAAAGCTCCTTCTCAATCTGAGCATACTGCATCTCAGTTTGGGTTAGTGTTCTAGATGCATAATCTACTGATCTGCCCTCTTGAAGTATAACTGCATGCAGACCAAATTTTGAAGCATCACAGAAAAGAGTAACTGGTTTGTTTACATCATAGTATCTTAATGTAGGAGGGGTGGCAATTTTCTGCTTAAAGTTTTCAAATGCCTTCTGGTGCTCTTCCAACCATGACCATACAACATTTTGTCATGTTAGCTCTCTTAAAGATGCTGTCAACTCACTGATGTATGGCATAAAGTTGCCTAAATAGTTGACCATGCCTAGAAAACATTGTAGAGCTTGTACATTATCTAGTGCTGACATCTCAAGAATAGCTGCTTGCTTGGTTGGGTCGAGTTTCAAGGCTGTACTCATGAGCAAATGTCTTATGTAGGTCACTTCTGAAAGTCTGAATTTACACTTCAGAGGATTGAGCTTCAAGTTTACTTCATGTGCTGTTTCTAGAACTTTCTTAAGGTTTCTATCATGCTCTGCTTCACCATTGCCTCCAGACAATAAATCATCTACTATTATGGCAAAAGGATAACTTGAAAAAATTTGTTCCAAATGGTATCCTTATGAATCTGTAACTGACAAACAGAGTACCAAAAGTAGTTAGAAATGAAGATTTGTGATCAAGCATCACTTGCCAAAATGAACTCTTTGTATCCAAGACAGAGAAAACAGTGGCATTTGGTATTAAGGCTGCAACCTCTTCAACTGTGTGCATTGGATGATATGGTCTCTTTAATGCTTTGTTCAGCTCTCTTAGGTCAATACATATTCTGACTTCATCTGAGCCTTTCTTGTGAGCGGCTACCATAGACGACACCCATTCAGTTGGTTTTGTGACTGGACAAATCACACCTTGCTGCACCATGTTATCCAGCTGAGTTTTAACTTTATCCTGCATAGGTATTGGAACTCTTCTTGCTGGTCTGACTATGGGAGTGACCTCTGGGTCTTACTTCATGGAATACACAACTTGAAGTTTGCCTATAACTTGTCACTGAAAACATCAGTATACTCTGAGAGAATGGCTTCAGAAAAATTAGAACTCAGAAATGCACTTACATGATGGACTTTTTTAGCAAAAAAAAAACAGATTAATTCTTAAAATATCTTTAAGACCCAATAAAGATTGCACTGGTCTTTGGACTACATAAAATAATAAGTTATAATAATTCTCAGCAAAATAACATGAAAGTATCACTGAACCTTCTGTCTGAATTTCTTCACCTCCATAAGCAACAAGTCTCACACTACTGGTTACACTGAGTTATTCGTTAGTTCTCACTTTTGCAAATGTGTCCGCTGATATAACATTACACTCTGACCCAGTGTCTAATTTAATCTCTGTGGATTTTCCATTAATCCAGACAGTACAAAACACTTCGCTTCTTGTTAATAAATTCACTGCATCAACTCTTTCATCAAGTACTGATACACCATCTACATAGAAAGCTGTCTGCTTTGGTTCTACTTGATCAACTTGCTTCTTTGTGTGACCTTTCTTTACAACTGTGTGAGGCTTACTTGCTTTACAAAACTTTTGAAAGTAGTTCCATTTTTTACACTTGTAGCATTGCTGACCACACGCTAAGCACTTCTCTTTTCTAGACTCATAATTTGCACCACAATTGCGACAGTTAACAATAAAGCTGGACTTGGGTTTTGCTGATTCATGCTTGTACTGCATTGAGCTGAAGAGTGCTCCTTTCTTAGAACTTGCTGGAAAGCTATGTGTCTTCCCTAGAAATTTCATAGGTGCCACATGCATTGGACCTAATTTTTGTCTGCCATGTGTTGCATACTATCTACCTTTGCTCTGGAGCCAACTGTTCCATAACTCAGAACACCTAATGGTTGAACCATTATGTTCAAAGTTACAAAACTTCAACTACGAAAAAAAAAAACAACGGACAACAAAATAAATTGTTGTAAGCAGGGGGCAAACCCCTCTGTGCCCCCCACACCCCCTGCTACTTAAATATACCAACTCCAAGATCGTACCACATTGAACAAAATGGAAATCGCTTATGGAGATTTCCATTCAAATGCTCGAACTTTTACAAATTCAAACTTATGGTCTCGACCATATGTGGTTCAAACTTGTAAAAGTTCGACTACATGATAGGAATCCTAAGAAACATATTGAATAACTGCACAGTGCAAATAAACTGGACCTCTCTTGCACAAAACTCAACAACATTTTGAAGTAGTTGCACTTTGCAAATAACTGCATACAACACATTGAAATGTCCCCAAAATGGCGGTATCTTGCTATGCAACTCTTTACAGTGCAAGACACACTCTGTAATGGCAGCACTTTGAGAATAGACTCACCCAGCACAAGAAACTTTTCAAAATGGCTATACTTTGACTGTATTTCACGAAATAGTTGCACTTCCCACACAATAAACTCTTTGAAACACATGCACAGTAATAAGCACACACTGTAAGCACTTTTACACATTTTGAGATACTTTAAATAACTTTAGTTATGCCCTTGATACAATACGAAGTCATAGTTATGTCAAAACATAGCACTTTGCCAAAACACATGCAGTCGCCTTGTTTTACTTTTGCTTAATGTGCCCCCCTTTTTTTTTGTCTTATATTCATTTTGCTCGTTTAAGCCCTTTTCATACCCAATGTACTTTTCTTGTGTTCGTTCTACTCTAAACATGCCCAGTTCTGCTTTGAACGTACTCGCTTTACTTTAAACATGCTTGTTTTATCTTTAAATATGCTTGTTTTGCTTTAAACATGCTCATTTTATCTTTAAACATGCTCGTTTTATCTTTAAACATGCTTGTTTTATCTTTAAACATGCTTGTTTTGCTTTAAACATGCTCGTTTTATCTTTAAACATGCTCATTTTATCTTTAAACATGCTCGCTTTACTTTAAGCATCCTTGTTTTACTTTAAACATGCTGTTTTATCTTTAAACTTGCTCATTTTATCTTTATACATGCTCATTTTATCTTTAAACATGCTTGTTTTGCTTTAAACATGCTTGTTTTATCTTTAAACCTGCTTGTTTTATCTTTAAACATGCTCACTTTACTTTAAACATGCTCGCTTTACTTTAAACATGCTTGTTTTATCTTTAAACATGCTCGCTTTACTTTAAACATGCTCGTTTTATCTTTAAACATGCTCATTTTATCTTTAAACATGCTCATTTTATCTTTAAACATGCTCGCTTTACTTTAAACATGCTTGCTTTACTTTAAACATGCTCATTTTGTCTTTAAACATGCTCGCTTTACTTTAAACATGCTCGTTTTATCTTTAAACATGCTCGTTTTATCTTTAAACATGCTCGTTTTATCTTTAAACATGCTCGTTTTATCTTTAAATATGCTTGTTTTGCTTTACTGTTAATCATTTTATCAAATGTCTTTATTTTAAACATTCTTCTTTGGCAAATAAACTTTTTGTGCCTTCTGCTTTTCAATAACACACTTTGTGCCCTTGTAATGCCCTGTTTTATCTCTTTTATCAAATAAATAATTTGTGGTACTTCTCTTTACCTTTGATTCTTCTCTGGCTCTTTTTGTGTTTGTTTCTCTTGTTTTACCTTCACTGTCATCTCTGCACCTCATGGCTCTGGATTTTATTCTCTTCGATCCCAGTTCTGACACCATGTCACTCTCCAACTTTGGACACAATAGAAGAGTCTTTGTGGGTTCTGTCCAAGCAGCTTTATTCTATACAAAACATCACTATATAGGTTTACTGACTTTAACTTAAGTAATGCAGACACAGACTAACGACTGTGATCATGCATGCTCTCACTGTGGTTGCTCTTACAAAATGGCACTAGGGAGTGGATGCATCTGGAATTTATATGTGCACGTACAGCCTTGATACAGCAGACTTCAGTTGCAATCTGATCTACATACACCATCTGCCATCAGTCATCATATGGACCACGCATGCACCCTCCTACCCCACAGGATGGGCACTTCCATCCTCCCTGCTGCTCCTTCAGACACCCAGGCCGCTAACTGAACCCCATTTGGCTGGGCTGTAGTTAGAGCTTTATCCCTCTATGCCACCAGAGTAGCTTGATTTTTACTTCTAGGGGTTATAGCATAGATTGTTTGCTCCATCAGATAAATACTGATTGGGGAACTCCAAAAGGTTTTACGCCACTCTCTAAGTTTTGGAGTAATTAAAGTAATGCAAGCTGTATTTTTGTATTGCATACGTATAAATTGCATTACTGACAACACAAAGTTTTAGCTATTATTCGAAAGCATCGTATGTGTGCCCTTATAATTACTACAAAGATAGCAGCAGTATAGCGTAAGACTTCTTTTTTTTTTGGATTTCCATCCAGAAGATCTAAAAGGCAAATGAATCCTTTGTTGCAAGCAACTTTAATCTCCTATACAAGTCAATACAAGTCAATATGATACCAATAATGCACATTATTTTTGTGGTGATATTAAGTGACAACATAAGGGCAATTCTTTACTGACTAAACAAGGTGATAGTCAAATCAGAAGGCTGAAAAGTATATGATAGCGCTTTTTTTTGTAATGAGTTGTTTTTGGACTCAGCATGAGATTGTCAGGGAGCTGAACACGACTACTAAACAATGACAGCTCATTTAGATGTGCCTTTAGACAGGTAGCTTACGTAGCCCTTTCAGCACTGGTATCATTAGTGTGTCTGTCATATTTAATAATAGAACATTTGGAACATGGATAACAATTTTGTATAGAATCTACCAAGATTAGAAATAACATTAGTAACCAAACAGGGATGGCAGCGAATTAAGTGCATTTAAAATTAGGAGCTCCAGGCCAGATATTTATAAAATTTGATTAAAACAGTGAAATAAAAACTCTAGCCCCTTTTCCTGCTGTCATCTGCAAGCTAAACATCCCAGCTAACTGTATGTAGAAAAAAATAACTCTGAGTCTACACATTTATTCAAGAAGTCAGAGTTGAAGCAAACTACAGTCACCAGATTTTCTGAGCAAAAAGTATTACTTATAATAGTTTCCTTACATGCAACACTGCTGAAGTGGTCTGACAACACAGAAATAGTAACAACACAGAAATTGTAACAACAGAGAAATAGTAACAGCACAGAAATAGTAACAATACAGAAATAGCAGCAAGGCAGAAATAGTAACAGTACAGAAATAGTAACAATACAGAAATTGTAACAATACAGAAATAGTAACAACACAAAACTAGTAACAATGCAGAAATAATAACAATGCAGAAATAATAGTACAGAAATAATAACAATACAGAAACAGTAACAGTACAGAAACAGTAACAATACAGAAATAGTAACAATACAGAAATAGTAGCAATTGCTGTCGGAAATTACAGCCCTTGCATTAGACCTGTATTGAGAAATAAGGGTTGCTGACTCAACACGGGCCCATAACTTGAAGAGGTGAACAAGTTGATGTTATACCATGAGGGAAGAATAAAGGGGTTGGAACCTCAGAATTACTACTTAGTAAAGAATTTTGAGTCATGTTTCCAGAAATGATTTATTATGTGCAAATAGATCCTGATGCTCCAGTTTGATGATATGCTGTGTGCTAAATGAGAATGATTGCCATCACATGATACAATTTCTTCAAAACTGGATCCAGGAACTGTTACAATGAGATTTGGCCCAAATCGATATTGAGAGAGGGTACATTGGTCCACAGCCTTGAAGTTTGCACTTAATGGGTGACTTTGCTGCATATTTATCTTAGGAATACACAAAGTATTGGGTGGCTTTGCTCAATATTTGTGAGTTTATCTCAGGAATCCACAAAATAGCCAGGGCAATTGCACTATAAATACGTAAAGTCTCAATGGCTGATGATTATGTGGTGGGGAACATACATTTCTTCACCTATAAAAGAGCCCTCAATTTAAAAAATAATTTGGAAAATAACACAGGCAGTAAGGGATACAAAATGGGTATGAAAAAATGCAGTAGCTGAGAACAATGTAAACACATTTTAGAACAATAAGTTGTTTACTTGAAAGACCCAGCTAAGACTGCTATATACCTTAGGCATGGAAATTGCACTAATAAAGGACTGGTCTATTTAGCTATCTGTAGTGCATGCCCAGCTTTTTATGTTGGGAAGACCAAGAGATGTCTTAAAAGGTGAATTTATGAGCATGGGTATGGAATAGGAGTTAAAAATATCAACAACGGTTTATATAGACACTCCACTAAATGTTGTAACTATAAAGGGTTTTGTTTTATATATTAGAGACTGTGACAAGAAATCCAAGGTGGGGGGCATGGAAAGATCAATTGTAGGCAAGGAAGTTATGGTGGCAAGTATAGCTGGATGCTACACATTATCCGGGAATTAATGACAACTTGTTCCTTGTTCCAGTGTTAAAAACAAGAGCTGATAAAAACTAGCAGTTATTCTTGTTGCTATTTGTTCTTTAGTGGTTTGTAGAAATTATATATATATATATATATATATATATATATATATATATATATACATTTTTTATGGCATGTTTTTATGGTTTTATGTAAAAAATGTGGCTCAGTAGTAGAATTCTTGCCTCCCATGCACAAGACGTGAGTTTGGTTCCTAGCCAATGACAAGGCAAAAGGGTATTTAAATGAATATGTTTTATATGTTTATTGCTGATTTTAAACATGTTACCTGTGTAATATACCTTTAAGACCTGATTGCCGGATTTTTACGCTAGTGGGAGATTTATTTATTTTATTGTATTACACAGACATACCTCTCAACCTCTTAATGCAAGAAATGGGAGATAAATACGCAAAAACAGGGACAGATTTTAAATATTGTTCTTACAAACTTATTAAGTCACTAAAATAACAGGATTTGTGTTAGCATGAATTTTCTGAAAGATATGAAGTCTGAAAGTCAAATGTATGTCATTAGTTAGTGACATCAATCATCAGTCATTTGCCAGAAAACCACAGATTTTATTTGGAATAGACCAAAAATATGAGGTAAAACTCTGGACACTCTGTGAAAATCTGGACAGTATGCACACAGATGTACACATCAGCATAAAGAACAGTACAGACACAATCCAAAGATAATGAATGCATATACTAGAGCTACAAAGTCCAGCTGCATTACATAGTTTGAAATGTTGTGACTCCATGAGCAAGTTCAAAAATACAGAGACTGAATGGCCAAAAAAAAATTGGACTTGCATATAGCAATTCTGAGATGGCCATTTCTCAGAATATTCCCTTTTTTCTGAGGTATGGAGATCTCAGGGCTGGTATATAGAAGTTCAAGGTGTTGGGGACTTATTCTCCATATGGGGGGTGCAGGGGGAAATTTAAAGAGAAGAGCAATGTTCAAGATTTACTCTTCTCCTTTAACATCAGTCTTTCTTGGGGGGCTGTTGACACAACATTATGAGTGAGAGCATTTGAATAGGGAGCCCTACTAAACCAACAAAAGCTACACTACAGGCAAGGTACTGCAGCTACTGAACCCAGTACTGCTATAGTCATTACATCTGAAGCACTAGCACTAACCACAAACTGCTTCATGTCATAACATGTAGTTATGCACACACGTATGGAAAACAGACATTTATGTGACAGGACACAGACACATGCCATACTGTGTTTAGGGTGGCAGTTAATGTCATCTGCAGTGGGTGTCACTGGTGCAGGAGCACAGTGCTGGCAAAGTGTACCAAGGAAGGGAGTGCTGTGGAAAGGAGAACAGTGCTGTGTGTATGCGTGCGTGTGTGTGTGTGTGTGTGTGTGTGTGTGTGTGTGTGTGTGTGTGTGTGTGTGTGTGTGTGTGTGTGTGTGTGTGTGTGTGTGTGTGTGTGTGTGTGTCACAGATCTTTTATATCACTTTTTGATGAATATCACTGTTTACCTGTTCTTCACGGAGATGCTATACTGCTACTACATACTGGTGCTGTACGTACATACATGCATACATACATACATTCAAATATTTCAAGCACAGGCATTAATGCCCCTCTAGCCTGACAATACACCAAAACACTTGTTTCTATAACAAGTGCCCAGTCTGTTGTTAAACATATCTAAACTAGTACTTGCTTTAATGTAACTTGGTAATCTGTTCCATGCACTAGCTGCTGTCTCAGAGAATCAGTCAGTACACATCTCATCCATATAGAATCTTCTACATAGATTGTCTGATGATTTTCTATTACTTTTTGATAAACCCAAACATTCCCCGAGGTAGTTGTCTCTAAATGCCCTATATACTAGAATAAGGTTTCCTCTTAAATATTTATATGAGACACTGTACAAGTTTAGATATTTTATTCTATCATAATAACTTACATTTTCAGATCCATGGATGCTCTTGGTATATTTCTGCTGTACTCTTTCCAGTTTACTCATGCTTGTTTTCTTATAAGTTTTCCATATTGCTACTCCAGACTCAAGTTTGGGTCTACTGTAAATAACAAGCAATGACTTCATCATTTCTGATTTCCTAGACTTTATAAATCTTTTTGCACAATCTATAGTTCTATAACTATCATTACCCATTTGACTGATATGATTAGAAAAACTCAAAGCTGGATCTACCCATATATCCAGGTCCTTAAATGAATCTACAGTTTCAATCAGTGTGTGCTGTATTTATTTACCTTTCAGTTTATGTCTCCCAAATGTCATATGCTAAGTTGTTGATGTATTTACCAGCATATTATTCTCCTGTGCCCAAATGGTAAATTTACTTGAGTTGTTTTGCAGACGTGCCTTATCTGTAACATGTAATCAGTTTACCCAATTTCAGGTCATCTGCATATAGATTGTAGAACACCTCAGATGAGTAAGGTCTGAAAGACAGTGTGTGACATTTGATGTGTCTTACAGTCACAAGGAAAGGAATCAGGCAGGAAAGCCTAGAGAGCCAAAAAAAGTCTAAGTGGTCTGACGTTCTCTCTCTCTCACTCTCTCTCTCTTTCTCAGACATTTGTCAACATTGTAATTTGCAAAGTATTAGATTTGCTCTTTTTATACTTAAAAGGTTGTCCTTATTACTAAATGTATGTCAGCAGATACCTAATACATTAAGCTGTACCTGCTGTAAAGCCTTTAAAGATTACTGGAATCAAACACTGTTAGAGCACCAAACCAGCTCTGTACCTATGGCTGCTGTTGTAATCAGAATGAGAGGAATAACACAGCACTGCACACCAAATGTGTTCATTCTACTTGCAACAAGCAAGTGAGTTAAACAAATCTTGGGTTAGCAGCATACCTCTTAATTATCCCTAATATTTTGCATTGTTCAATATAAAATGTTTGACTTTCTAGTAAATCAGATAGAATTACAGTCAGTCAATAATGTTAGGTTAGAGTTCCACACTTCTTGTTCAGAAAATGAATGCTGATGCAAAACCCGTTGAAGTAACCTTTTAAGTGAATTAGTGTAATATTTAAAAAAATGTCCCTGATGTTGGGCCTTTGTCCCTGATTCTTTAGCACAGAAGATGACAGCTATGCTTGGCAGTTCCAGGATATGAGGCTACCATGCAGGAAGAAAGAAAGCAGACATTTCTTGAGACAAGGTGGTACAGAGTTATAAAGACTGCATGGGCCAGTTATTTTTATTGCGATTTGCTGATAGCATGTATTGAATGTATCACACAGAAGCATGCATTTAAATATACTTAAATATATAAACATGACTTGAGGCTTTAGAGTGCTTGGTGTAACATTTCAAAGGCATACATAAGCATGACTTCAGACTTTAGAGTGCTTGGGTATAATGTTTCAGTGTCTCTTTTCCTACACCGTTTATATTCTTCATTATCATATTCATTAAGCCTTGCATGCCCTAGACACTTCTGTGCCTAACTTCCTCTTATTCAATCCTTTCCTGTCCTTGTTTTTGTGCAGTTTAGGTTGAAAGCCTATAAATAATTACTGGCAAGAAAACCAAAGATCCTCAGAGGCTTTTCTCACACGGCCTAGTTGGATTCCTGCCTGTGACTGGGACATGTTCATCTAATTCTCTTGCTAGCATCTCATCTTATTTCATTGCCTTTCACACCCCCAGCCACCATTTCCTTACACATAACCTTCCCAATTTTTATTTCCTGTTTCACCGTTGCATTAGTTACTCCTCTTGCCAGATTAGTTATTTTGCCACCAACCCTTTTTAGGGGGAGAATTTTTCTGTTCTGTAAGTCCCTGATGTTTCTACAGCTGTTGGTGAGAAACTTAGAACAATAACACAAATATTATCAGCTGTTAACTTCTTTTTCACTGCACTGCTGTATAAGTAATTGTAAAAAAAAATCAGTCCACAATACTTACACCATAACTAACAGCTGACAGACACATTTTGTGGAAAAAAATATTTTGGCACATATATGCGCCAACAACAGTTTCTTTCCAATTATTAATTACAAATCTCAAATTCATTAAAATTAACTATTAGTTTACCATCAGAAGTGTCCATTTAGCTGTTTCCCTATATGAGATTGTATAATACTTTACAGCATGAGAATTAATCCCATGGCTATGAATGTGATGTTTTAAGAAATAATTATAATATAAAGAAGGAATTAAACAATTCATACAGGCAGGAGTAGAATGTGATCCTGTTGCGCATTTAATACTATGTGTTTAGGAGAGATGAAGGCATTTGTTCATATATGAAGGTCTATGTTCGCACATCCAGAAGAAAATTACAGTGAGCATCTAAAAGTCAAACATTAAACAGTAAAAGTTTAACATACCAAAAAAGCTTAACAGTGAAAAATAATTCATTGAATGGCCATAGTTGGCCAACATTGCAAACGTAACCAGTCAAGGTGGGGAGGCTCCACCCAACACACCCACATACACCCCCAATTATATATACAAACTCCAAGATCACACTCCAGCAGGGAATAGGGCAAATTTAAAAAAGATTTAGTTCACTTATCTTATGCATTGGGGTACTTCCTGGATGTTGGCCAACTATGACCAGTCAATGAATTATTTTTCTCTGTTAAGCATGTTTGGTACGTTAAACTTTCACTGTTAATTTGACTATAAGCCATTCACTGCAATTTTTTGTTTTGATGTGCGAACATAGACTCCATATATGATACTTGTAGATATGGATGAATAACTTATTCTGAACATGGGAGATAAACCATACAGTAGGCTTCCCTCATATTTTGTAACGCAAGGCACCATGCTACTACAGAATTGTATTGCACTCCATAACTCTAAAAGCTGCAAATCTAAAATTTTTCTCATAAAATACACCTCCTCAAAAAATATTGGCCAAAGTGCACATATCTAACTCTGTACTAAACCAGTCCTTGTTGAGATTTGGACAGAGACCTGGTTCAAAGCTCCAGAGAGCACCCCTGCATTACCAGGCTTCAATTCATACCACACCTCTCAGCCACCTAACCCAGAAAGAAGCACTAAAGGCAGAGGCATGTCCATATTCATTAAGGATATACACACCTCCAGGCTAATTACACAGCATAATGCATCCGAGATTATCCAAGTGCAACTAACTCTGGGCAAGACTGCAATTCAAATTGTAGCTTGCTACAGACCCCCCACCATGCCCCAGGATTCACACTCCTCATTTCTTGATACACTGGAAAGTATTAGGGTACAACCCAACACCCTAATAATGGGCGATTTCAACTACCCCACCATTAACTGGGAAAACTACTCATGTACCAACTCTTTTGCTCAACGTTTTCTAGAATTCATAAATTCCAATGCCTTATCAACTTATTCACACCCCCACCAGGGGCAGCAATATCCTAGACCTGGTCATTACCAACATGGGAAACCGGTGTTCCACACCAGAGGTCAATTCCTCATTGGTCAGATCCGACACAAGCTAATCAGCCTAGACATCCACATCCCACCCCCACCCCCAATTAGGGAAACTATCGTAAAAAACTTCTCCAAAGCCAACTTCACACTTCTTAAGACAGAAGTGGCAAACTTCATGACACCCATGCAGACAGACAATAGAGGTATGACTACCGAATCCTACACAAATGCACTTTATAAGCACTTACACGAGTGCATGGATCATGCTATCCCTAATAGAACCAAGATGTTATCCTCCAAAAAAAGGAAGCCAATCTGGTGGTCCTCTGCCATAAACAAACTCTACAACAGAAGAAAGAAACTTTTGCAAAAAAGAGTAAAATCCCATGACTGGAGGAACTCCCTGGTCAACCTCAGTAAGAAGCTGAGATCCCTCATAAAATCCTCCAAAGCTAGTTACGAAAACAAAATTGCCACTGACTCTAAAGACAACCACAAAGCATTCTATAGCTATGTCAAGAATCTAAATGGAAATACTCAGATCTGCTCTGAGTTACAGCACAATGGCACTAAATATACAGAATCAACTGATATTGCCAACATCCTAGCAGATAGGTTCAGTGCTAACTTTACCCCCCTCTCACCCCCTAGAGGGCCCATCTCTATACTGGAAGAATGCAAAGTTCCTATAATCACGGCTGCACAGGTAAAAAACACACTCTCCAAAGCCAAGAATACAGCATCCATGGGACTTGACAATATCCCAGGCTGCATTCTACACGAACTACAGAATGAACTGGCACCCTATCTAAGTACCATGTTCAATCATAGCCTCACCTCAGGCTTTGTACCCACTGAATGGTGCACCATGACGGTTATCCCACTCCACAAAGGGGGAGCCATGACGGACCCTGGGAACTACCGCCCCATTAGCCTGATGAGCCTGGTCTGCAAGGCCATGGAACGTATCATCGTGGAACTCATAAACAAAGGCATTGGTAATCTCCACACTCTGGACCCTACCCAGTTTGGAGTTGTAAAAGGCAGATCATGTCTCCTAAACCTGATTGACTTCTTTGAAGCAGTCACCAAAACCACAGATGAGGGTAAAATGGTTCACACAGCTTATCTAGATCTCGCCAAGGCTTTTGACACCATCCCCCACTCTGGAATTATAGATAAGCTCACTAAACTAGGTATAAATCCCTATGTCACAAGATGGGTTGCCAACTGGCTCACGGACAGAACCCACACTGTCAAAGTAGTGGATTCCAAATCTGACATCAGACCAGTGACAAGTGGAGTACCACAGGGTTCATTCCTGGGTGCTCTCCTGTTTGGTATCTACTTCTCTGAAGTGCAGGCCAACACAGAAGGTCTTTGGCTAACAAAGTTTGCAGATGACTGCAAACTAGGAGCCATAATCGAAACTCCTAACGATGTGGACAAACTACAAAAGGGCCTCACTGAGACAGATACCTGGTGTCAAAGCCATGGCCTGAAGCTCAATGCCAAAAAGTGTATTGTCATCCCCTTTGGTAAAAACTCTGTACCCATGAACTACCACATAGCTGGTAGTCTACTTAATGCCAAAAATGTGATAAGAGACCTTGGGACACAGGTGAACAGTAGTCTCTCCTATGATAATCACATAGCCACAGTGGTCAGGAAATCCTTCTATGTGGCTCATCTCATCACAAAAAGATTCTCATCCAGAAAAAAGAGGTAATTGTTCCCCTCTACTCATCACTCATTAGACCCATTATAGAGTACAATGCCCCTTTTGGTATGTACCTCACAAGATATCTACAACAACTGGAAAGACCACAGAAATACCTCACAAAGAGAATTACTGGCCTCAAACTGATGCCCTATGCAGACCGTCTCAAAAAACTACAGCTTTACTCCATCACATATCGCCTACTCAGGGGCGATCTCTGCCTAACATACAAACCTATGTCAAACCAAGAGCTGTTGGACATGCTCCACTTAAAGAAACCCAATCCCTCCGAGCTACACACTCTAGGGACCTAAACCTTGTCACCACAATAAACAGAACATGCTGGAGGGATAGATTCCTGTTCCAGAGACTTCTCAGACTCTGGAACAGACTACCTATCTATGTCAAACAGAGCTCCTCATTAGCACTCTTCAAGAAAAATCTTGATGATTGGATGGGAAATGGGAAATTCACCCCGGGGATCACTTCTGTGGCTCTGCTCTACAGGGGCAAAGGAAAATAATTTTCTTGGATGGCGAAAGCCAAGGTACATTTTTTGGCTAGGCTTGTATGGGCCCTAGGGCCGGTAGCCTAGTACCTATCTATGAACCTATGAACAAGTGACCTTTGCCTTGTAATTGTTAATCCTATGCATCATGGCCATGTTGACTCAATCTAGTAACAATCATCTAGATTAAAATAATCCATATTAATGTGCAAAATGTACATAACAAGTCCTATTCAATGAATACTCTTATCTTTACAGAAAAGCCAGACATTTTTGCAGCAGCAGCAAAAGTAGGTCTAAGAAAGCAGCTTAAAGATGTATAATTCCTATCCCTCGCCAAAGATACGGCATAGCAGACATTGCAACAGAAAGCAGCTTAAAGATGTATAATTCCTATCCCTCGCCAAAGATATGGCACAGCAGACATTGCAACAGAAAGCAGCTTAAAGATGTATAATTCCTACCCCTCGCCAAAGATACGGCATAGCAGACATTGCAACAGAAAGCAGCTTAAAGATGTATAATTCCTACCCCTCGCCAAAGATACAGCATAGCAGACATTGCAACAGAAAGCAGCTTAAAGATGTATAATTCCTATCCCTCCCCAAAGACACGGCATAGCAGACATTGCAACAGAAAGCAGCTTAAAGATGTATAATTCCTATCCCTCCCCAAAGACACGGCATAGCAGACATTGCAACAGAAAGCAGCTTAAAGATGTATAATTCCTATCCCTCGCCAAAGATACGGCACAGGCAGACATTGCAACAGAAAGCAGCTTAAAGATGTATAATTCCTATCCCTCGCCAAAGATACGGCACAGGCAGACATTGCAACAGAAAGCAGCTTAAAGATGTATAATTCCTATCCCTCCCCAAAGACACGGCATAGCAGACATTGCAACAGAAAGCAGCTTAAAGATGTATAATTCCTATCCCTCGCCAAAGACACGGCATAGCAGACATTGCAACAGAAAGCAGCTTAAAGATGTATAATTCCTATCCCTCGCCAAAGATACGGCACAGGCAGACATTGCAACAGAAAGCAGCTTAAAGATGTATAATTCCTATCCCTCCCCAAAGATACGGCACAGGCAGACATTGCAACAGAAAGCAGCTTAAAGATGTATAATTCCTACCCCTCGCCAAAGATACGGCACAGGCAGACATTGCAACAGAAAGCAGCTTAAAGATGTATAATTCCTATCCCTCGCCAAAGATACGGCATAGCAGACATTGCAACAGAAAGCAGCTTAAAGATGTATAATTCCTATCCCTCGCCAAAGATACGGCACAGGCAGACATTGCAACAGAAAGCAGCTTAAAGATGTATAATTCCTATCCCTCGCCAAAGATATGGCACAGGCAGACATTGCAACAGAAAGCAGCTTAAAGATGTATAATTCCTATCCTAGCCAAAGATATGGCACAGCAGACATTGCAACAGAAAGCAGCTTAAAGATGTATAATTCCTATCCCTCGCCAAAGATATGGCATAGCAGACATTGCAACAGAAAGCAGCTTAAAGATGTATAATTCCTATCCCTCGCCAAAGACATGGCATAGCAGACATTGCAACAGAAAGCAGCTTAAAGATGTATAATTCCTATCCCTCGCCAAAGATAAGGCATAGCAGACATTGCAACAGAAAGCAGCTTAAAGATGTATAATTCCTATCCCTCGCCAAAGATATGGCATAGCAGACATTGCAACAGAAAGCAGCTTAAAGATGTATAATTCCTATCCCTCGCCAAAGATATGGCATAGCAGACATTGCAACAGAAAGCAGCTTAAAGATGTATAATTCCTATCCCTCGCCAAAGATACGGCATAGCAGACATTGCAACAGAAAGCAGCTTAAAGATGTATAATTCCTATCCCTCACCAAAGATACGCACAGGCAGACATTGCAACAGAAAGCAGCTTAAAGATGTATAATTCCTATCCCTCGCCAAAGATACGGCACAGGCAGACATTGCAACAGAAAGCAGCTTAAAGATGTATAATTCCTACCCCTCGCCAAAGATACGGCACAGGCAGACATTGCAACAGAAAGCAGCTTAAAGATGTATAATTCCTATCCCTCCCCAAAGATATGGCACAGGCAGACATTGCAACAGAAAGCAGCTTAAAGATGTATAATTCCTACCCCTCGCCAAAGATACGGCACAGGCAGACATTGCAACAGAAAGCAGCTTAAAGATGTATAATTCCTATCCCTCGCCAAAGATATGGCACAGCAGACATTGCAACAGAAAGCAGCTTAAAGATGTATAATTCCTATCCCTCGCCAAAGATACGGCACAGCAGACATTGCAACAGAAAGCAGCTTAAAGATGTATAATTCCTATCCCTCGCCAAAGATACGGCACAGCAAACATTGCAACAGAAAGCAGCTTAAAGATGTATAATTCCTTTCCCTCGCCAAAGATATGGCACAGCAGACATTGCAACAGAAAGCAGCTTAAAGATGTATAATTCCTATCCCTCGCCAAAGATATGGCACAGCAGACATTGCAACAGAAAGCAGCTTAAAGATGTATAATTCCTATCCCTCGCCAAAGTATGGCACAGGCAGACATTGCAACAGAAAGCAGCTTAAAGATGTATAATTCCTATCCCTCGCCAAAGATATGGCATAGCAGACATTGCAACAGAAAGCAGCTTAAAGATGTATAATTCCTACCCCTCGCCAAAGATATGGCACAGGCAGACATTGCAACAGAAAGCAGCTTAAAGATGTATAATTCCTATCCCTCGCCAAAGATATGGCATAGCAGACATTGCAACAGAAAGCAGCTTAAAGATGTATAATTCCTATCCCTCGCCAAAGATACGGCATAGCAGACATTGCAACAGAAAGCAGCTTAAAGATGTATAATTCCTACCCTTCGCCAAAGATATGGCATAGCAGACATTGCAACAGAAAGCAGCTTAAAGATGTATAATTCCTATCCCTCGCCAAAGATATGGCACAGCAGACATTGCAACAGAAAGCAGCTTAAAGATGTATAATTCCTACCCCTCGCCAAAGATATGGCATAGCAGACATTGCAACAGAAAGCAGCTTAAAGATGTATAATTCCTATCCCTCGCCAAAGATACGGCATAGCAGACATTGCAACAGAAAGCAGCTTAAAGATGTATAATTCCTATCCCTCGCCAAAGATACGGCATAGCAGACATTGCAACAGAAAGCAGCTTAAAGATGTATAATTCCTATCCCTCGCCAAAGATACGGCATAGCAGACATTGCAACAGAAAGCAGCTTAAAGATGTATAATTCCTATCTCTCACCAAAGATACGGCATAGCAGACATTGCAACAGAAAGCAGCTTAAAGATGTATAATTCCTATCCCTCGCCAAAGATATGGCATAGCAGACATTGCAACAGAAAGCAGCTTAAAGATGTATAATTCCTATCCCTCGCCAAAGACACGGCATAGCAGACATTGCAACTAACGGTGCTAGAGGAGTTCCTATCCTTTACAAAGACACCACAGAGTATTATAGAAATACACTCCAGCTACCAAACAACCCAAACCGAAACAGAGATTAGCCTCATCATGGTCAAAGTAAATAAAGTGAAGTACATAGCAGTAGGATGTATTTATGGATTGCACTATAAAAGTTTGATAGAAGATCACCCTAAAAGTAAAGTGCCCAATTTCAAATGTGTGACTTACACCTCCACAACGCAAAACAGCTAATTTAATTTCATTACTGGGGCACACAGCCCTTCTGCATGCCTATTGGGAGAGTTCATCTCTAGTACCCTTTTACATGTGTATACTAACTCCAGGGCAGCATTCCCATGAAGTTGTAAGACAGATTAATCATATAAACCACACTCTTGCAGTTTCATTATTATAACAGGAAGTATGTTCAGAGAAATACAAAAACGTGGAAATGGGATTGAAGACTCTACAATCTAAAAAAAAAAATAAGCTGATCAGTCATAGGGAAACTGGATACAGTTTGCCTGATCCCCAAAAGCATTCACAATAAAAGATTGTCTTGAAGTTCTAACATTGTGCAAAAATTAGTTGATTTTTATGGGTAGCTTTAACTTTGACTAGTCAGGAACCTCAGATAGTTTCAACCGTCGATCCATCAGATACGGCCAAACTTACTGCTGCCCAAAATAAAATAGACAAAAGTGTCTAAATGTGAAAACATCCTTAACTGGTTACTTATATCCACATTTCACAGTATCATGTTAGATGACCTTATGTTGGACTTTATTAGCAATCATCAGATTGTCTTTAAAATTTGGTCCAATGACAAATGATTAAAAGAATGATACCATTTTGCTAACCTTACTTATATCACATTTAATAATGAGTTAAAAGAAGAGAAGTAGACACCACTGAATGTTTTAGCTCTAGAAAATGCTGCTTACTATTTTAAAACTATTTTAAACAATACTTTCCATCTTTTTATACTGTTAGAAGTTTTTGATAGTATTAACCATAAATTACTAATTACTTAACTTTATGTCTCAGTGATTGCATCATGTTTGAGGGAATGAAGCAGCAACAATCTGGCAGTTGGAAAAGAGGTTTAAGGCTGTGAATTGTTAGCAAGCTACTTCCTGTAGTACAAGGTTTGATTCTCTTGGCCTTCATTTGCTTACTGTGTGACCTTGAGCAAGTCATTTAGCCAGATAGTGCACTGGAGCAATTGAAAATTTGGGCTCGGCTGATTAATGGTCTCCTGGACTGCATGCCTTTTAGATATGTATAAACTGAATTCCTGCCCTACCAGGTCTGTTGCTTGACAGAGATTTGTACTCACTGATTTGCCATTTACTTTATCTGTGAATAGTTTGATCCATCTCTGTAAACTATCCATATTAGTTCAGGATGCAGATGATCCTACATTTGTTTCTACATTCAGCACACTTATAGAAGTAACTGCCCAGCTCCAAAACAGTTTCACTTAAATATCAGTAGAAGCATCCAGCTTAATCTAAATGCTTCCAAAAGGAAAGCAATGTTTTCCTACCCAGTGTCATCTACCTTATCACCCCTAGTAGTATCAAAATCCGTTGCCAAATAACCATCAAACATTGTTCACAACACTAATCAGAAGTTTGGTATGTTCTGTGGAAAAAATATATATCTTGTTAACTATTCACAGCTCAGAACCTCCAAATCATTCTTTTATGTGTACGCCCATGCTTGTGTGCATGTGTATATGTGTGTGGTAGTAATACCTCTCAACATCTTACAGCAAGAAATTTGGACAAAGCCATAAGTAAAATTGGGACAAGGGTCCAAAAATAGGGACAATTTTCAAATATTGGTCTTACAAAATTAGAAAGTTGATAAAATAACAGGTTTTGCTTTAGCATGCATTTTCTGAAGGGTATGAAGTCTGAAACCTCAAATGTCTGTCATTATTTTCTAACTTCAGTCTTTAATGATTTGCCACTAATTTGCCAGAAAGCCACAGTTTTATGAAAAATGGACCAAAAATATGAGGCAAAAATCTGGACATTCTGCGAAAATATGTACAGTTGAGAGGTGCTGTGTGTGTGTGTGTGTGTGTGTGTGTGTGTGTGTGTGTGTGTGTGTGTGTGTGTAGAGAGTACTGGAGGTGCTTGAGTCCTAAGTGCTTGAAAGCCACTGTCTAAAAGCATTAACTTGAGTGTCTTGTAACTCATGTGGGATGCTGCCCACTCTAGAACTAGAATATGAGTTTAGGAAGCAGCCATGGGGGGAGGTCTTGAGAAGGATTTTAGGGTTAGGGAGCAGGAGTGGAATTTTTGGATTAGGGAGTGATCAGGGAATTCCAATTTAGGGAGGAGGGTTAGAGGTTTAGGAAGTGATTGGGGAATTTAGGGATAGGGAGGAAGAGCAGAGGTTTAATCTAAGGGAGGAAAAAGAGTCTTGTTGGGAACTGGGTGAAAGTTTTAAGGTTAGAGTTCAGGTTCTGGTAAAGCTATATAGTTCTATAGGGTTGGTTGTGGGAAATGAGAGACTGGGCCAGTGGGAGTTCAAGCACTTGCTTTGTCGAGCAAGTAGCAGCAAGCAGAAGTGTCACAAACTTTGTGCATCCAAGCATCTGTGGTAGACTATTTATATATATATATATATATATATATATATATATATATATATATATATATATATATATATATATATATATATGTGTGTGTGTGTGTGTGTGTTTCTTTGTGGTATATACATATATATATATATATATATATATATATATATATATATATATATATATATATATATATATCCCATGGTGGAGGTGCTGCAATAGCGTTGTCGCCTCACAGTAAGACGCTGGCCAGTTCGATTCTCAGCTAGAGCGTCTTCTGCGTGGAGACATGCGTGAATGGGCGTACCTTCGTTGAAGGTTGTGCGTCAGGCCTGGCAAGCCGGTACATAAAAATCAACTGCCAATCATTAGCGGACCGGAGTTCCACTGTGGCGACCCCTAACCGGGAAAAGCCGAAAGACAGAAGAATACATATATATATATATATATATATATATATATATATATATATATATATATATATATACACAGTAGATATAAAAAGTTTACACACCCATGTTAAAGTACCAGGTTTTTGTGATATAAAAAAGTGAGACCACAATAAATCATTTCAAAACATTTCCCACTTTTAATGTGACCTATAACCTGTACAATTCAATTGAAAAACAAACAAATCTGTAAGGAAAAAAAAATAAAAAATAAAAAACGTACAATACACTGGTTGCATAAGTATGCACACTCTTAAACTAATACTTTGTTGAAGCACCTTTTGATTTTCCCTAAGAACTGAACCTGCTGTTTGGGAATGCATGTAGACAGTGACTTGACCTTTAATCATCATATGTCTGCAGTAGTAAGAAAACCATTTTATGTTGCATGACATATAAACAAAATTATGGCATCTAGGTCCAAAGATGTTATTACTCCATTATACTTGGGGTTTATTAGCAAATCATTGAGGACAATGCCCCTTCAGAAAGTACCTGGCCATGCATATGCAACAACTGGAGGATCCACAGAGGTTCCTTATAAAAATAATACATGGTGCAGACAACATGTCCTATGCAGACTGCCTCAAAGCTTTATCTTTGTGCTCTGTTTCCTACAAACTGAGAGGTGCTCTATGTCTGGCTTTCAAAGCCATTAGGACTTGTTGCACATCCACAAAACAAATGGGTATCAAAACCTTTCAAATATATTTGAGAAGCTTGGCTAGGCTTAAAAAGGCCCTTTACCTATGGACCTATGTAATATATGTGTGTGTTGTGTGTGTGTGTGTGTGTGTGTGTGTGTGTGTGTGTGTGTGTGTGTGTGTGTGTGCGTGTGTGTGCGTGTGTGTGTGTGTGTGTGTGTGTGTATATTGTTTATATTACTTATTCTATATATCATACAGAATCTGTGTGTGTGTGTGTGTGCGTGTGCGTGCGTGTGCGTGTGTGTGCGTGTGTGTGCGTGTGTGTGTGTGTATATTGTTTATATTACTTATTCTATATATCATACAGAATCTGTGTGTGTGTGTGTGTGTGTGTGTGTGTGTGTGTGTGTGTGTGTGTGTGTGTGTGTGTGTGTGTGTGTGTGTGTGTGTGTGTGAAATACATTCAGCAGTCAATCTTCTTGAAACCCATTACCTCCTAGGTTTGACAGCTAAAACCTACAAACTAAAGCTAAACCTTAAAAATATACCACCATGGCAAATATGCCCAAAAGTTTAAGTCTAGCAAAATACATGTCTTGAACAAAGACAAATATCCACAATTACAGCCAGAGCCAGATAATGGTCAATGGGGCCCTAGGCAGGGTAATGGATTGGACCTCTCCCCCTCACACCCATACCAATCAACCATCACTTGGCCGAATCTCACCAACTACCTTAAACGCACTTAAAACCTGTCAGTGTGCATACTGTTTTTTTTTTTTTTTTTTTTTTTTTTACTTTTATAATAACTGCAGAGATTTGGATTTAATTTAAAGCTGTTACAACAAAAACACTGACAGACATTTGCTAAACAAAACAGTCTCACATTGAAAGCAGACAGCGCTATCAGCAGCAAACATTTCTTCCTTTGAAACTTGCATTTATTGAAAATGCATCTGGCAACCCAATAAACTATAAGACACATGCCAGAATTCCTAATCAAACAGCATATAGTGAAGCACTAATTAGCATGCAGTGGTTAGCATTGTCGCTTCACAGCAAGAGGCTCTCCGGTTCAATTCTCGGCTGGAGTTCTTTCTGTGTGGAGTCTACACATTAAAAGACATGCAGGTAGGTGTGTGAGTCTGCGTGTGTGCCTTCTCTGAAGGTTGGGCACCAGGCTAGCAACTCAGCACGGTAAAAATCCACTGCCAATCATAAGCAGACTGGTGATCTGATGTGGCGACCCCTAAATGGGAAAAGCTAAAAGACTTTTTATAGAGGTGCAGGAATTCAAAAGACAAATGGGTGATGCATTTGCTAATAGCTTGGGGCAGCCCTTGAGATGAAAGCGTCCTATTTAGAGGTAGCTCAGGAGCACTGTTTAGTAAAGTGACTTGGTCAGAGTCATACAGCAGACAAAGGAAGGCTGAGGGAATCAAACCCTGCACTACAGATGCAGTTCATTAACAGATCACAGCCTTACATATCTGTACTAAGTACTAGAGAGACTGTTGTGGCCCATCCTAGTGCATTACATGCTCATGTGCCTGCATCATCTTCATCATCATCATAAACCCCCTTTTTCCCATTTTCTACATGGGGTTGGGGTGCCGTGTCACTTGTCGCCATCTCTCCCTTTTCAATGCCACGCTCCTGCCTTTTTCGACAGTTATGCCTGACTGTCACCAGTCTTCTCTCACACACAATCCATCCACCTCTTTACTGGATGACTTAATTTCCTCTTGACGTTTTCCTTTCTGTCCCAAATCTTCTTCTTCAGATTGTCTTCTGCTTTCCTGCACATGTGCCCAAACCACTGTTATGATCTCTCTTTCACCAAATTAGAATTATTAGAGTTACTTTAGTGTCTGCTAATGTCCTCATTCTGTATCTCTCCACAGTGGGGCATCCACCACCTGTCTCACTCACTCTCCATCACCCACCTGTCTTTCCCTTCTGCCTTGCTCTTCCTGCCCAGGTCACTGCCCAGGTTCTGCACTGCTCACCACCATTTTGTACACCATTTTTTTCATTTTTTTTGGCATTCTTCTCCTCACACACACTACACCTGACATGGCTACAACAACCGCCAGCAGTATTTTTTTTTCCTTTCCTCCCTCATTCTCCTCAACCACCCCTCCCAGACACTTGAAGCTGTTAACCTGTTCCATTATTTTCACTTCTACCTCAATTTTCAGCTTCTTCTGATTTCCCCCAATTGCTGCCATTATAACTGTTTTATCTGTACTCAGTTTCATCCCATGTGCCTTCAGTTTTGTATTCTATTCCCCTATCCTTTCCTGGATGCCCTTGTTTCCTCTTACCTTCTTTTTGCCAGTTGTCAGTCCCAAATCTCCAGATCTGATTCTGAATTGCTCATTTCCCATCTTAATTTGTACTACTCTGCATATTTATTTATAAATCATCCTCTCCGTAATGTCCATGCAGTGTGATAGGAGTTTGATACCTCTATACTGATCACAGCTGTGAATGTCCCTTTTGTTCTTGAACACTGGCACCAGTATGCTTATTGTCCTGACATTTGGTATATGTCTTTTTCTCCATACCATTATGAATACCCCGAGGAGTCATTTCTCCCCGATCTCACCCAGCATCGTGATCATACCTGCTGTGCCCTCATGTGACCTGCTGCTTTCCTTCACTTCATTTTCCTTTGTGCTGTTCTTACTTCTCCTCTTCTCTCATTGCAGGCTATGTCTGAAGCAGTGCAGCTTCTGTGGGGTTCTTTTCATTCAGACGCTGATGGAAGTTCTCCTTCTAACTGGCTTTGACATCCTGTAGACTGATGAGCAGGTCGCAGTTGGCATCCCTTATGGAAGGTGTCTAACTACCATTTTTATCTTTCTATCTTTGCCTTGTAAACTGATAGAGTTTCTTTGTGCCATCCACTGAGTCACTTTCCAGAAGCTGGTAGAGTGCCTCTGATGTCTTGCTCTATGCTATTGCAATTCCTCTCTTAGCCTCTATGTTAGCCAAACAGTATTCCTTCCTAGCCTGTCTGTCTTTTCTATTGCTCACTTCTTCCTGCACTCTTTCTTTCTTTTGATGACTTCCTGGACGTCTGCATTCCACCACCAGCTTTCCTTGTGCACCTCATTTTCATACCAGGCTTGGCTGAGTATCTGTACTGTAGTTATACATGTTGTTTATTGTTTTGAGGCTCGGCCATTCTTCAACTCCACCTATTTTCTCCTGCTAGAGCTCTGCAACATACTAGAGCTATCATACACAGAGCAACAGGTACTAGAGCTATCACACACAGAGCAGCAGGTACTAGAGCTATCACACACAGAGCAGCAGGTACTAGAGCTATCACACACAGAGCAGCAGGTACTAGAGCTATCACACACAGAGCAGCAGGTACTGGAACTAAAACACAAAGCAGTGGGTACTGGAGCTATCACAAACAGAGTAGCGGGTACTGGAGCTACCCCACACAGAACAGTGGGTACTAGAAGTATCACACAAAGAGCAGCAGGTACTGGAACTATCATGCACAAAGCAGTGGGTACTGGAGCTATCACACATAGAGCAGTGGGTACTAGAGCTATCACACACAGAGCAGCAGGTACTGGAACTATCATGCACAAAGCAGTGGGTACTGGAGCTATCACACACAGAGAGGTAGGTACTTCAGCTATCACTTACAGAACAGCAATTACCAGGGCTATCACATACAGAGAAATGGGTACTGGAGCTGTCACACAAGGAGCAGTGAGTACCAGAGCTATCACACACAGATCAGTGAGTACCAAAGCTATCATACACAGATCAGCGGGTAGTAGAGCTATGACACACAGAGCAGCAGGTACTGGAGCTATCACACACAGAACAATGGGTACAAGAGCTATCACATACAGAGCAGTGGGTACTGAAGCTGTCACACATGGAGCAGTGGGTACCAGAGCTATCACATACAGAGCAGTGGGTACCAGAGCTATCATACACAGAGCAGCTGGTACTGGAGCTATGGCACACAAAGTAGTGGGTACTGGCACTATCACACACAGAGCAGTGGGTACTGGAGCGATCACACACAGAACAATGGGTACAAGAGCTATCACATGCAGAGCAGTGGGTACTGGAGCTGTCACACATGGAACAGTGGGTACCAGAGCTCTCACACACAGATTAGTGGGAACTGGAGCTATCATACACAGAGCATCGAGTACTGGAGCTATGACATACAAAGCAGTGGGTAATGGACCTATCACACACACAGAGCAGCAGGTACTAGACCTATCACACACAGAGCAGTGGGTACTGAAGCTATCAATGATCTCACAGAGCAGCGGGTACCAGAGCTATCACACACAGAGCATTGAGTACCACAGCTATTACGCACAGAGCAGTAGATACTGGAGCTATCACACACAGAGCAACAGAATGAGTTTGACATGCACAGGGAAGCAAAGTGGGTAATCAGTGTTTCCATATTGTTTTTGTTATTAATAGTTATTTATTTTTAAGGCCAGTATGTGCCTCACAGCCAGCATCAGACCCTTGGCAGTTGCTCGATCCTGTTCAACTTACAACCAGTGAAACATGTTCTTGCTTTCAGTGCTTTCAACAAGAAGAAGCACAACAATGTTTGTTTACAACAGACAACATGCTTAAATCATAACAAATCCCACCCACTTGTGTGACTTAGCACAGATAGTCAGCTTATGTTTGGAGCATGCATTATATTCACCTTCCTAAGCAAAAGTCCTATACCTACCTCAAGAAAGAGTATATTGCAACAACCACAAAAGAATGTTACTGTGATATGCCTGTAAAACATGCATTCATTACCTAGATATAAGATGCCATATATCAAGTTGCCCTTTTTACAATTCTTGGTAAAACTGGAAATTATACTTAGACCCTAAAATGTATACAATATCTATGACCGCTATTCCTTTCCAAAAGGGTTTGCATGTAGCATAGCACAGAGGTTTCCCCTGTTCCATATTATCATGGTCAGTACAAGGATTCTAGTTGGTGACATCTTCCTAATGAGAATGAAGGTAACTTTCTAGAGGCATTTATATAATTTATTTAATTCTGATATCATGTCAACTAAGTAAAGATATGTTCTGGACCTAATTTGTATTTAATACCTTGAAAAGAAGTCATATACTGATACAACTTGAAAAAGATAAAAATAATGCAGTTTGTCACCTTACATTCTTTAATAGGCATGTCAGCCTATTGTGCCAATGTAAGGCTGTATCTATAAAAGTTTATTTTGAAGTGCACTTTTTCTAGACAATATATTAAGGTATTATTTTATAAAATGAACTTATATGTTGCTTTTTGTGCAAAAGTCCTGGAACAGATGCTCTTATGAAAGTAGAATATATACAGGTTTGTTGTAAGCTGAAGTTAATGAAACTTTTTAGGCTGTCAGTTTTTTTAATGCATGAAAAACACAGTAACCATGCTGTGCAAATAAAATACAAAAGCAAAAACACTGGTTATTTTTTCATATCTTTTTCAAAATAGCACAAAATAATAGCTGTATTTTTTGCACATAGACCCCATAGAACAAGCCTCTTCAAATAAACCTCTTCTGCTACAGTGCACCTCCTTTGCGAAGAAGTCACAACTACCTTCAGATAGAAGCTGTGATGACTATTTTTAAATGAGAAGAATACCAACTTTCAGATGTGGAGTTTTCTCTCAACCCCACAGAAGAACCACATTTTTGTTTGCTTTTTCTGTCTATCTGTCTGTATTTCTACTATATTTGTTAATGGTGAAGCTCCAGCTGGGAAGATTTGGAGTCTCAGGAAGAAAGTCTCCAGGCTAAAACATACAGTGATAATATAATATTGTTTATAAAACATACAATAAATAACATGTCAGTTGGACATACATCCAGTTAGATAAATGCAATCTGCACATTACTTTTCATTGACATATTTCCTGGACATGACTCGTGTCAGTGAGAAGTGGTTTACACAATCTGGTCAGTTTTAATGAATGACACATAGGTGCCCATTGTGCATAGTGCTATACTATGTGCAGCAATGCTTTTAATGCGGAGAAGATGTCCATAGTATGACAGCACTACACAGCCAGGAACAGTAACGCAGTGAAGTATAGCATACCTTAGAGAGCCCCGCAAGTAAGGTATATTACCTTACTAAATTGCTGCTCCTGGTGGTGCTATGTTCTGCTACCTTCTCTGAGTGAGTGATAAACAAAGTTTCACTTATTAGTCACAGCAGCAGAGCTACAATCATTACTGCATTGTGGTGGTGATGAGAGCTGGTACTTCTGGATCTGCAATTGGTGACACTTATCAGCATCTTTGTGTACAGGTGGGGAGGAAAGTGTGGTTGTAGTAGCAGGGTTATTAGCACTACAATGAGCTCCATTGCTGGTAGACATGTTCCTACTAAGGAAAGTATTGTTTTTACTGTAGCTCTGTATGATAAGCACTGTATCAGTAGGGAAGGACACTGACAAAAGCAACACCACCTAACTGAATGTGGAAGGAGTCCCATATGTTACTCTCAATGGGACTAGCTTATACACTAATGACATTGTGTTTGTGAATCTTGAACAATTGGAGGGGATGGACATTTCCATGTATAGACCATACATGAAGTACTGTAGCTACAGAATGGGGTAAAACTGCATCTAATTTCTTGCACCATTTTGCACCTTTGTCTGTGAGTCACATAGGGCATTAGTACAGTAGTCTGACAAGATGATCAATTTCAACAATTGGCTTAAGTACTGGTGTCATTCAAAGGGGATCCAATGCCTGTCAGCCTGGGATGATATGCTCGACAAGCCACGATGCTTTGCTAGGGACGGCTTGCACCTGTCACCCCTGGGCTTTCGGATATTGGCAAAGGCTCTTGCTACCCCCATAGTGCCTTTTTTAGGCAAGGCTCAAAAGACAAACCCACCTCCATAGCTATCACAAGGGATAAGAAACTAAGAGTAATGCTACTCAACGCCAGAAGTCTAAACCTCAAGATGCATGCACTCGAAACTCTCCTTAGCATGGAGAACATTGATATCTGTGCAGTAACAGAAACCTGGTTCAGGGCTCATGAGAGCACCCCAGCACTACCAGGTTATACCTCATACCATGCTTTTCGGCCCCAAAACTTGGACCAAACCACAAAAGGAGGGAGAGTATTGATATTCATCAAAGATACCCACAAAGCATCAGAGACTATCCATGTGCAACTAACAGTGGGTAAAACTGCCTTCCAGTTTATAGCCTGATACAGACCACCCTCCCAAACCCAGGAACCCCACTCGGCCTTTCTGAGAACACTGGAAAATATGAAGGTCTCTCCAAACACCATTATATTGGGCTTAATCAACTACCCAAACATAGACTGGGAACATTACTCTAGCTCCAACACCCTAGCCCAAACGTTCCTAGAATTCATAAACTCAAATGCTATGGAACAACTTGTTACCACTCCCACAAGAGGGAAAACATACTGGACCTTATCATCACCAACATGGGGACTCTATGCTCCAGACCAGAAGTGTATCCCTCACTGGTAAGATCAGACCATAAACTGATCTCACTGGATATTCACATTCGACCCCACCCCCTGCCCAGAAAACCACAGTGAAAAACTTCTAAAGCAAATTTCACACTCCTCAAAACCGAGGTGGAATCCTTCAAAGCCCGGGCCTGTGGAAAATCCCAGACCGCAGAATCCTTTATAAATGCATTCTATGAACACCTTCAGGAATGCATGGATCATGCAATCGAAATAAAACCAAGACCCAAGACGCCCTGTCTGGTGGACCCCAGCCATAAAAAACTATACAATAGAAGGAGGAAGCTACTACATGATAGAGCAAAATCCCAAAAAGGGAAGGCATCTCTGATCAGTATTAGCAAAAAACTAAGGGCACTCATAAAATCGTCTAAGGCCAGCTTCGAGAAAAAAATTGCACAGGACACTAAGGATAATCACAAGGCTTTCTTTAGTTAGTTTAGTCGCCCCATAAACCTGACTAGCTTGGTCTGCAAAGCTATGGAAAGGATCATCATGGACCTCATAAATAAAGATATTGGGGACCTACAAACACTGGATCCTACCCAGTACAGCTTTGTTAAGGACAGATCCTGCCTCTTAAACCTGGTTGACTTCTTTGAAACAGTCACCAAGGCCATTGACGAGGGGAAGGTGGTCCACACAGCCTACCTGGACCTCGCAAAGAATACCCCACTCGGACATTATAGATAAGCTCACCAGCTTAAATATAAACCCCTATGTCACTAGATGGGTTGCAAACTGGCTCAAGGACAGAACCCACATGGTTAGAATTGCTGGAGCCATGTCAGACTCCAAACCAGTTACAAGTGGCGTCCCACAAGGCTCAGTTCTGGGACCTCTCTTGTTCGGTATATATTTCTCGGAGGTACAGGACAACACAGAAGGACTGTGGCTGACCAAGTTCGCAGATGACTGCAAACTGGGCCATAATCAACTCTCCAGCCGACACAAGCATCCTCCAAAAGGGCCTCATAGAAACAGACAACTGGTGCCAGAGCCATGGCCTCAAGCTAAATGCCAAAAAGTGTATAGTCATCCTCTTTGGCAAAAACAGTGCCACAAATTACCACATAGGTGGTAATCCATTAAGTACAGAAGAAGTAATTAGGGACCTGGGGACCCAAGTTGATAGCAATCTCTCATTTGACAACCACATGGTCAAAGTGGTTAGAAAAACATTTTACATAGCCCACCTAATCATGAAGGGATTCATATCTAGATTAGGGGAGGTCATCGTGCCTCTTTACTCATCCCTCATCAGGCCCAACAATGCCCCTTTTGGGATGCACCTTACCAAACACCTGCAGCAACTGGAAAGACCCCAAAAGTACCTCACCAAGAGGATCAAAGGGCTCAAACAGATGCCATATGCTGCCCAGTTAAAGAAACTCCAGCTCCACTCAGTGGCATACCGCCTGCTCAGAGGCGACCTGTGCCTGACGTATAAAGCCATGTCCAACCCAGAATTAAGGGACATGCTGCACCTCAAAAATTCCAAATCCCATCGAGCTACATGCTCGAGAGACTTGAACCTCAGCACTGAAATAAATAGGACATGCTGGAGGGACAGATTCATAACCCAGAGGCTACATTCATTCTGGAATAAAATCCCAGTCCAGGTTAGGCAGAGCACCTCATTGACTCTTTTCAAGAGGAATCTTGATGAGTGGATGGGAGATCGTTGGTTTACCCCGGGTATCACTTCTGTGTCACTGTTAGACAGAGGCACAGTATACTAACCTCGAAAAAGGGCATAGCAAAATTAATTTAAAATGGGTGGCGAAAGCCAAACATACTCTGGCTAGGCTTATAAATGCCCTAGGGCAGATAGCCTAGTATGAACCTATGAACCTATGAACCTATGTGGGTTGCCAGCCTTATACCACAGCACACGGCAATAAACAGTGCCCATAGTGCATCATTTGCAGCCTTTATTTACTGACATTTGTTAACTGGGTTAGTCTGATGGGGCCTTAAAAGACCAGTTTTTCAGTGGAGGCCCAGTGAGTAAAGCCTGAGTGTAAAATATAATTTACAACTAATGATTATACTTCTTAAGAGTTATAAACCAATACAGAGTCATAAAAGATAACAGTACAAAGTGTAAAAGAAAGAAAGGCATATTATATAATGCTGTACAATACAATTCTTAACAACAATGCAATATGATATAATTTTGTGATAATCTCTTATAACACTGAAATTATGGCAATGATGTAGGCAGGGTGAGCTACTACTCATGGCAAATGTACCTACCTGAACAAGTCAGAATTTACTGGAGTGATACAAAAATAATAACTGAAGAGATGAAACTGAGGCTAAAGAAAACAAGTCCAGATTCTAGAAAATTCAGATTTTTCAGAAAGGTTACATGATCTAGATAGTGCCACAGCCACAGGACCATTTACAATGCAGTTGGCTTTTTAGTGTGAACTTAAAGTCATTCCTTTTGTAAATGTACATAATGTAGTGGTCATTCCTTTTGTAAATGTACATAATGTAGTGGTCATTCCTTTTGGAAATGTACATAATGTAGTGGTCATTCCTTTTGTAAATGTACATAATGTAGTGGTCATTCCTTTTGTAAATGTACATAATGCAGTGGTCATTCCTTTTGTAAATGTACATAATGTAGTGGTCATTCCTTTTGTAAATGTACATAATGTAGTGGTCATTCCTTTTGTAAATGTACATAATGTAGTGGTCATTCCTTTTGGAAATGTACATAATGTAGTGGTCATTCCTTTTGTAAATGTACATAATGTAGTGGTCATTCCTTTTGTAAATGTACATAATATAGTGCAGAGATTTATTCAGAGTCGGTCAATAGTTACTGAGAACCCTGACGTACTGAATATACACTGATTTATACACAGATGCCGAAAATTTACAAGGTGATTAGCATTTGATAGTTACAGATATGGTAGGGCACTTGAACTATTAAAATAGTTTCTCTACAAAACATAATGGAATTACAGATATAGGAAGACTGAACACTAATAATGATACCACAGTACAAGGACAAAATGACTGAATTCAATAATTGGCTAAGCTTCTGGCGTCATTCTAAGGGGATCCAGTATCTGTCTGCCTGGGATGACATGATCGACAGACCACGATGCTTTGCCAGAGATGACCTGCACCTGTCACTCTTGGGATTCTGGATACTGGCTAAGGCTCTTGCCACCCCTATAGTGCCTTTTTTTTAGGCAAGGTTCAAATGACAAATTCACCACTGTAACATGTACAAGCAAGCAAAATCTGAGGGTAATGCTACTCAGTGCTAGAAGTCTAAACCTCAAAATACAGTCATTCGAGGCACTCCTTAAAATGGAGAACATTGACATCTGTGCAGTGACAGAGACCTGGTTCAAGGCCCCAGAGAGCCCCTCTGCATTACCAGGCTATAATTCACACCAAACCTTTCGGCCACCTAACTTGGACCGAAACACTAAAGGCGGAGGCGTGTCCTTATTCATTAACAATATCACACATGCAGGCTAGTTGCTCAGCATAATGCATCTGAGATTATCCAAGTGCAACTAACTCTGGGCAAGACTGCAATCCAAATTGTAGCTTGCTACAGATCCCCCACCATACCCCAGGATTTCCACTCCTCATTTCTTGATACACTGGAAAATATTAGAGTACAACCTAACACCCTAACAATGGGCGATTTCAACTACCCCACCATTAAATGGGAAAAACTACTCATGTACCAACTCTTTTGCTCAGTGTTTTCTGGAATTCATAAATTCCAATGCCTTGGATCAACTTATCCACACCCCCCACCAGGGGCAGCAATATCCTAGACCTGGTCATTACCAACATGGGTGACCAGTGTCCCACATCAGAGGTCAATTTCTCATTGGTCAGATCTGACCACAAGCTAATCACCCTAGGCATCCAAATCCCGCCCCCACCCCCCATTAGGGAAACCACCGTAAAACATTTTTCCAAAGCCAACTTCACACTTCTTAAGACAGAAGTGGCAAACTTCACGACACCCATGCAGAAGGACAATAGAGGTACGACTACTGAATACTACACAAATGAACTTTATAAGCACTTACACGAATGTATGGATCATGCTATCCCTAACAGAACAAGATATTATCATCCAAAAAAAGGAAGCCAATATGGTGGTCCCTTGCCATAAACAAACTTTACAACAGAAGAAAGAAACTGCTGTAAAAAAGAGTAAAATCCCATGATTGGAGGAACCCCCTGGTCAGCCTCAGTAAGAAGCTGAGAGCCCTCATAAAATCCTCCAAAGCTAGTTATGAAAATAAAATTGCCACTGTTTCTAAAGACAACCACAAAGCATTCTATAGCTATGTCAAGAATCTCAATGGCAACACTCAGATCTGCTCTGAGTTACAGCACAATGGCACTAAATATACAGAACTGACTGATATTGCCAACATCCTGGCAGATAGGTTCAGTGCTAACTTCACACCCCCTCTCACCCCCTAAAGAACCCACTACTATACCGGAAGAATGCAAAGTTCCTGTAATCACGGCTGCACAGGTAAAAAACACACTCTCCAAAGCCAAGAACACAGCATCCATGGGACCTGACAACATCCCAGACTGCATTCTACATGAACTACAGAACAAACTGGCACCCCACCTAAGTACTATGTTCAATCATAGCCTCACCTCAGGCTTTGTGCCCACTAAATGGCACACAGTGATGGTTATCCCATTCCACAAAGGGGGATCCACCACAGACTCCAAGAACTACCGCCCCATTAGCCTGATGAGCCAGGTCTGCAAGGCCATGGAACGTATCATCATGGAACTTATAAACAAAGACATTGGTAATCTCTAAACTCTGGACCCCACCCAGTTCAGGTTTGTAAAGGGCAGATCATGTCTCCTAAACCTGATAGATGTCTTTGAAGTAGTCACCAAAGCCATAGATGAGGGTAAGGTGGTTCACACAGCCTATCTAGATCTCGCCAAGGCTTTCAACACCATCGCCCACTCTGGAATTATAGATAAACTCACTAAATTAGGTATAAATCCCTATGTCACAAGATGGGTTGCCAACTGGCTCACTGACAAAACCCACACTGTGAAAGTAGCAGACTCCAAATCTGACTTCAGACCAGTGGCAAGTGGAGTACCACAGGGTTCAGTCCTATGTCCTCTCCTGTTTGGTATCTACTTCTCTGAAGTACAGGCTAACACAGAAGGTCTTTGGCTAATGAAATTCACAGGTGACTGCAAACTAGGAGCCATAATCGAATCTCCTAATGATGTGGACATCCTGCAAAAGGGCCTTACTGAGACAGATGCCTGGTTTCAAAGGCACGGCCTCAAGCTCAGTGCCAAAAAGTGCATTGTCATCCCTTTTGGTAAAAACTCTTGCACCCATGAACTACCACATAAGTGGTAGTCTACTTAACACTGAAAGCGTGATAAGAGATCTTGGGACACAGGTGGACAGTAGTCTCTCCTTTGATAATCACATTGCTACAGTAGTCAGGAAATCCTTCTACGTGGCACACCTCATTACAAAAGGTTTCTCATCCAGGAAAAAAGAGGTAATTGTTCCCCTCTACTCATCACTCATTAGACCCATTATAGAGTACAATGCCCCTTTTGGTATGTGCCTCACAAGACATCTACAACAACTGGAAAGACCACAGAAATACCACACAAAGAGGATTATTGGCCTCAAACAGATGCCCTACACAGACCATCTCAAAAATCTCCAGCTTTACTCTGTCGCATATCGCCTACTCAGAGGCGATCTCTGCCTAAGATACAAAGCTATGTCAAACCCAGAGCTGTTGGACATGCTCCACTTAACGAAATTCCAATCCCTCCGAGCTACATGCTCTAGGGACCTAAGCCTTGTCACCACAATAAACAGAACATGCTGGAGTGATAGATTCCTGTCCCAGAGAATTCCCATACTCTCGAACAAACTACCTGTCTATATAAAATGAAGCTCCTCATTAGCACTCTTCAAGAAAAATCTTGATGATTGGATGGGAAATAGGAAATTCACCCCAGGGATCACTTCTGTGGCTCTGCTCGATAGGGGCACAGGAAAATAATTTTCTTGGGTGGCGAAAGCCAGGGTACCGTTTTGGCTAGGCTTATATAGGTCTTAGGGCCAATAGCCTAGTACCTACCTATGAACCTATGAACCTATAACTAAATGCTACTTGTTGACAGACAGTTCTAGGTCCTTCCACAGTGACTTGCAGGAAATCTGGATAGACTGTTATGTGCTTGTTTTAGTTTGTGCTACAATAGAAAAGACAATCTAGTGAGTAGGTGAGCTAAGTACAAAAGGAAAGACACCACAAATGAGTGTCATGAATGGCCTGCTACAGCTGATGAAGAGGTTCTCAGTCTTGATCTTGCATAGCAATACAAGTATTTGGTTCATCTTATTGAAAACACTTTTCACTTACAGATCAACATTTTTGTGTGCGCACATTTTAGTAATAGTTTTGAAAGGGCATGCTTACCAATGCAACAGCCAATCACTTGTGTGAATATTACTTCTCTGATGAAGGCTGACGCTAAAAAAGTAATATTGTTTTAAATGACTGATTTTCTAGTGTATATAGGTATGTTATAAGCTGCTATAGCATTAGGTGTTAGAAAATTTATATTTGGTTTAGGCGCAAATAGCATTTGTTTTAGAAGAATTTAGGTTTAGGCCTAACAAGCTAAGCCAGCTTTGATAGGAAAAGAAGCATTCTTATTTCTTGAAGTTAACACTCCCCAGCTAACAATCACAAAGAACAATTAAGTTGTGCATGGATCGCTGTGATTATGCTCCAATGTCATGAAAAAAAAAATGTTAAGTGCTTCTGTTGGGCGAGACTCAATCTTAAATGAAAACTCCACCTTCTCTTACAGTTTAACTCACCTCTTAGGTTGCTTTTCTCCCTACAGCATGGTTTCAGTATTGTGTAGGTAACAGAGACCTGCTTGTACTTTATAAAACTTTCATTTCCTTGCCTTGGAATTAAAGGAAGGGAAAGATCACCCACTTTTTTAACCTTAACTTCTCGCATAATTTGCATAGGAATTTATCTATGCCTGCATGACATAACACAGACACAGAGAAATCAGTAGTCAGTAACTGCTGTCAGTCTTATATGGGTAATTAGTCTTGTTGATGTCAGGAGATCTGCAGAAAGGTGTGAAACTGTTTTCTACTGTCTTTATTGCAGGGAGGAGAACTTAAACTGATTCACAGCTGCTTTCAATGTAGCCATGTTTTTCATAGCAAAACAGAGTAATTGTGTCAGTCAATAGTTCAAAGGCAGTTGTCACCTCTTTTGACAAATTTACATAAGCAGCATCACTGTATCAAATGCTAAGCTTTAAACTTTAAATGTTTGTTTATACTACTTTACATTTTAAGATGACATTTAGAGGCAAGTCAGAAAATATTCTTTCTTGTAATTCTTTTAGAGTATCAACACATTTACCATTTTCATGGCCTCCCACCATAATAGGACAAAACTGCCCAAATTAGGACTTCTGTATAGGAAGTCAGACAGGTGGCAACCATATCAGCTAGGTGCACTGACACTGTTTATAAGAATATCATTTATGCTTTCTTGTGGCATCCTTCCAGAGGAGGATGTATATCTGGTGAAAAGATCCATGGTTAGAGACATCTTCCATGGACTTTGAGTCAGTCCTTACACAAGTGGAGTGCATGAGCATTTTCTAGTCTGCAAAGGAAATCTAACAATTGACAGCAACCATGATATACAGCTGAATTTACTTTAGCTTACATATGTTATGTACCCTTTCATTAACACATTGGGGGGGATCTAAGTCCTTTAACTATTTATCTATATAAATGAATGAATGAAAATAAAAATCTTTCCACTGTTGACACTGGGGAACAGAATTACTTTCAAATTCTTTCCTTTGCAGTAGCAGCTCTCACTTATACACGAAACTGCAAAGGATCTGTCAGAGCAGTGACAGTTTTGACACCCAAGGGAAAAGTGTTGGGAGAGGGGACAGTCAATTCATCTTAGACTACAAAAACATACTTTGAACAAAGTCCTGCAGTTTAGCTATTGTTTTGTTTTCAGCTGTATAAATCCTTAGTATACTGTAAAACAAGCTCTGAGACACTCACAAATGAGGGCCATTCAAGAAATAAAATAAGCAGTCCTGTTACAGAAGGTTTATAAGATGACAGTAACTGACACTGATCCCATTATATGTCAGTGGGATGGGAATACACTACTACTTCCTTATGTCTAATGTGACTCATATAAAGCAAACTTGAAATGGATTGTGGGAAAGTGAAAGGCTTGAATAAAAATAAGATCAGATTAATACGTCATGCCCCGTTGGCAAGCATTTTCCAGAAAACATATTAAAATTCTGTAAGAAGCAGTCGGAGTGATTTTGAGATGTTAAAATAGCTCAGAAAACAAATATAGAGTAAAAAGAATAGACATTTTTAGTTGTAAGGTGGAGTTTTCCTTTAGCAATACTAAAGATCCAGTGGGTAACAAATTGCGTTCCCAAATTAATGGAATGCTTACTACTTTGTTGACTATGTTTATAGGCACAGCAATTGATAAGAGAGGTAGAATTAGCCCCATTTCTCATGAAATCTGGTGGTAGACTGTCCACAGATACAAACACATAGGTCATTGTCCACAGATACATACACAAGTCTTAACTTTTTAAGTCCTTGTATATTTGGACTACATGGATTGTAAATAGATTAAAAGGTGCAGAGCTTGAGTGTTGTGAAACAATAAAGTAGGCCTCCAAGAGCTGAAAGTAGAGTTTAAGATACAGCTCATGTGTTGTAATCAATGTCAACCTACAGGAACTGTAATAAGAGTAAAAAAGTCACAGTTCAGGTGATGTGGAATATTAATGTCAGCCTAGAGACCTGCAAAAGAATAAAAAGTTCACAGCTAAGGTTCACTGGGTTACAGGTATGTACTAGGCTAATGACCCCAAAAGCCTTTTTAAGCCCAGCCATGCATCCCAAATCTCTATCAAGTTCTGGTACCCTCGATAAGTGCAAGCAAGGACTTTGGAGATGAAACATTTACAAACATGGTTGAGTGGAACACTAATGCCAGGATTAAGATTTCTGGAAATCAGGTTCCAGACAAGGCCGTGGAAGTGATTAAAGAGTCCATTAATATGTTTCCAGAACTGAATAGGTGTTGCAGATCATGGTAATATGCATATCTGCAAGGCATTTTGAAATGATTAATTACATACATTCGTAAAGTTTCTATGGAGACATTGCTATCTACTTTTGTGGTAAATAGACCATAGATGTTTCCTGCTAGACATTAGATTTTTTTTTAAAACAGGATTGAAACCATGGGAGGTTGAAGGTATTAATGTGCTTCTTATGCACCTGAGGAGGGGGGAACTTGTTGAAAATACTAAAGAAAGCATTATTTAAGTAGGCAATTGCCTAATTCAGTGAAAAGAGATTAATCACTGGATTTCAGTGCCGAAATTAACTTGTGATTGGAATTTGCTTACGTTCCTAGGAATAAGAGTATCAATACATCTTGTTGATTCCTTCTTCCACAGCGCAGATATTCACAGATGATCACTGCTGGCATCAATGTACCTCCAGATTTTGCAGTGTAATAAGGATTGCTTGCAAAGAACCAATCAAGTATAGTCACATGACCCAAGACTTTGTCATTTTAGGTCATGAGTAAGACTGGGTACAAAGTGAGCTCATGTCCTGTGTGACTGCATGTATTATTAAGTAGTCTTCAGTCAACAGCAAAGTCTCCCATAATAATGAGCTCTGATCTAAATTTGTGTTACAGAGCGAGCAGATGACTTCCTCAGTAACAGTCTTTTTAGGAGAAACATACACCTAAGCAGTAGCTATCAATTTGGATTTACCTATCATTGCATTCATTACTAATTATTCTATGTTTGCTGAATGTGGACATAGTGTATTAGCAGAAAAGTAGGATACATTACCACTGTCTAGAACATCAGTTCTACTACAGCCTTTAAGGGTGCCATGTTTCATGAAAATATAGCCTGGTGGAAAGAATATAGCAGCATCATCAATTACCTTTAACCAAATTTTGGAGACAGATTTCATGACAGATTTGTAAAGATGCAGCCAGCTTTGTAAAATACTTATTCTATTATATAGGCCTTTAGCACCAATATAGGGCATCATTAGGCCAGCTACTTTGAATCAGATGTCAGTTTTGGTGTCTAGTAGTGTTCTCACAAATTGGCCCAGACTTAGGATATACATAAAAGATGGGGACTTAAACAGAACTGGATATTATGTGAAAAAATACAAAGTGTTTACATTTCCTGAGAATTTTCCATTTCTTGTTGCTGTAATACTGACTTGTTTGGCTTATGAACAACCAATGCATTATACAGGTTATCTGACTAGGTACATCTCTGATGTCTGACTATGATCAGAAAGAAATTCAGCCCATAATAATGCATTTCATCTTATTTAGCATCTATAAGCAGACACACATACACACATATTCACTGCTGTCAATACCCACATTTACAAATACTTGGGTGACTATAGATGAAATACATTCACAGACTGTCCGTCCTCCAGAACATTCACTTTTTGTTTGAACACCTCATATGTTTTACAATAATCAGCACCAGGAATATCAGTTTACAGGAATGCATTTAATCTTATTACACAGACACACACACACATTTAATCGTATTACACAGAGGCACACACGCATTTAATCGTATTACACAGAGACACACACGGATTTAATCGTATTACACAGACACACACACACATTTAATCTTATTACACAGACACACACACACAGACATACACATACACAGGTCCTAGAAGTCCAGATCCATAATTGTTTAATTGCAATTAAATTATTTATAGCAGTTTGCTTAAATACACAGATTAACTCCTTACTCCCATTTTGTAATTATCATCATTTGACTGATG
>NC_056746.1:1291318431-1291415931 GCF_019279795.1 Protopterus annectens | reverse complement strand
ACTTGTTCACTGTACTGAGTAGCAATGATCAAATCCTCAAACGCAGGTCGGATTCAATAAAAGGTCATAAAACAGTAATCAAGCCCTGAAAAAAACATGGAATAAAATGAGGTGCAGGTGAAAAAGAACCTCAAGAATCGAGCGCAGTTGTTACAAACCAGGAAATCAGATGCATTGCTTTCTTAGTGAAGTAGGGAAATTTCAGTCAGACGTGATACAGACAGACACATAAGTATTCTTTTTCATAGACTTAGGATTTGAATTAAATATATTTTTCCAGTTCATATGCAGCACAAGTTAAAAAAAAGCACTGTGGTATGAGCAGCTCCCTCAACAACTGCAGGTAGCCATTGTCGGTCAGCGACTATTTAAAACTGCACTCAATAACAAAATGTACTAAAACTGAGTTGTAAATTCATGTAGCAAAATAAACTGGAAGACTGCTGTTAATCTATATTACTGCAGATAATTAGCTTTGATCATTGTTGGCGTCTCTCTAAAAAGTGATATAAAACTGATTTCTGCCACACAAATGTGAATAAAGAGATATATGAGGGCATCGCAGGTAAACTGAAAACAATCTGTATATACACATATATATCAGTGAAGTCAGTTGCAGCTTCACAGAAGTGTACATCTCTATATTGGGGTAAAACAGAGAAAGGGTTTGCATAACTGGAAGAAGCAGATATAGTATAAAAAAGTAAGAAGTACTTTAGGTCTCACTAAGTGATTTCACATAAGTCGAAAAAAAATGCAAAGGAGGTCAGATTTTGAATTAACAGAAGTTTAGTCAACATAGCAATTCAAGGGAGACACTTCTTAAATAAATTTTGGCCCCTAATGCATATGGCCATGTGTCCTTTTGGTGTACTCATTCTTCCGAATCTTAGCACTATGAAACACTAGAAGAAGGAAGCAAGTTCTAGAAATAACTATGACTCAGCAGGGGTTAGGAGATTGTTTTACATGTGCATAACAGAACAGTGTTGGATGGACACAATAGTGCAGTGCCAGTTATGATGACACAGTTTGGGCACATTTTATCTATATCTGAGATTCACAGCTGAAGTCCTATACACCATTTAGTGGGATCACAATATTCATGTAATTATACTAATTAGTTTGTTATGTGGTACACAGAATTTCCAGAGAATTAAATTACAATATAGACTTTGTATAGTTTAGATAACATGCGCTTTGTTTGTGTGCTATTTATTAAGCCTCCTGATGTCAGACTGGAGAAAAATCTGCCAAAACTGAAGAAACGTATGTTTATATTGTATGTGCTTTCAATAGTTTCAGTGCTTTGGAATTATAGTAGTATAACTTTGGGTGAAAAAAGTGGTTCAGCTGAGTTCCTTGGATTATTTGCACTTCACAGATGAGACCTGGCTGAAAAGGGGGCACTCTGAATCCAAAAATTCGATTTATTTCACACTGGAAATGGATCAGCTGAAAAGTCAAAAAAGATTCAGTGTGCTTCATCTATTAACATTATGAGAATAGAGGCTATAAAAGACAAAACAGCATCACTTGGAGATAAACTCAGGCAAAAAAACATGCCCAGAATTTGCTATTTATTAGACATTTTTTGTCTATGACAGCTGACGATTCTAGAGAGACTATAGATTCAGTTGTTACTGAGTTAAAGAGCAGAGCCACAAGTTACACATTTATTGAGTTTGCATGATTCTTCAACAGTAAGAAAACCAGAGCTGAACTTATCAAAAGAAATTAGTAATACACATTTTAAAGTATTAACTAATGCAATAGCAGTTGTCAGAAATTTGCACTTGAGTTTAAACTGCAATAAAATGTGAAGTGTAAAAAAGCTGTATTGAAGAAAAGCATGTTTACTTTTCAAAAGGAAAAAAAATGCTGTATAAAGACCTATGCTTTTTTGTTGAAACGCAGCATACCTTGAAAAATGAAACTGCTCCTTGCACACATTTACAGATCTTATTTTCTACCTAAAGCTATATTATCATAAACAGATTGCAGTTTCACCTAGACCGTGTAACTGTTCAAACAGAAAGCTTGCATTGAAAATCAAAACCACACAGGAGATACAGAACTTGATAATAATTCATGTCCAAAGTAGAGATGCTGTAGGCGGTAGTTAGTCTTTGCCTTACCTTTGATGTAGGCAATGGACTTTTTGGACTGAAAACTCATGTCTGAAATTCATTTTTTTGGTGAATCTTCTCCAGCTGCTGAATTATCTTAAAAATCATATGTAGTCAGATTTCTATAAACCTTTAGCTAGTGATAGCAACAAGGCTATATAACTTATAGCAAGTATTTTTCTAATTGTAGTCTATCTGTTTAAACAGGTTTATTGTACTTTTCATTTTGCAAATGTATAGTGACTTCTATATTTGTGTTTCAAACAGAAGTACATCATTTTATTTATTTCAAGCAAAGTGTTTTATTATTTAATTTCAACCACTTGCTGCTGGTGGGTTACTTATTTGCTTAGGATAAGATTATTGGCACATTATTCGTGAATTGATGATAGAATGTTGGTTGGGTTTTACATAGTCTAATATGCAGGGGGAGCTTGTTCTATGAGTAAGGGAACCACTGAGTGATGAACTTATCCCTGGATCAGGACTTGTTGATTGTAAAGAACTAGATCTTGGAATGGGTATTAACTGAGGAGTTTTTCTTTTTGAGGAAAAGGAAGTTGTAGAAAGCAGTGTTCGACAAAAATCAGGTGAGGAACAGATCACCTTACAGGAGTGTTCAAACCACAGAAAGCAAGAACAGGGATTTTAGTATATCCAGCAAAAGTGATTCTTTAAAAGCTTGGATTGTTTTGGTTGTAGAATGCTGGTGTCTTCTGCTTGGTTTCTTGCCGAGTTACTCTGTACAGGTTCTTATCAAATGATTAAATGGACAGATTATCAAAAGTCATATGATCAAAACCATATAATCGAAAATTCAGTCTCTTGAACCATTCTGACTGAGATCGCTGTACAGCAAGGATCAGGAAATTTGCTGTTTTCGTCACTGTAGTGCAATCTTGGAGTCAGTATAAATAATTTGCAGGGTGTGTGGAGGGTGCAGGGGGTTGCACACCTGCAAAAACATTTTTCTGTTGTATGTGGGTGTTGTTTTCATTTGGATTTTTTTTTTGATGGACTCAATGTTCAATCATATGGTTTTGATCATATGACTTTCAACAATCTGTCCGTTCGATGGTTTGTCATAGGTCTATTCTGCACTTTATGTGTCTAATAAAGCATTATTTTAATATGGGTGAATGAGAGGAGAGTAAAGGGGACTTATGATGAACTAAGATCTAGAAGAGAATCCATAACAGATGAGATGAGAAAGATAGAAGCGTTTTCTGATAATATTGGATTCTTAAAGTTTAATCTGTGTATGTTTCTAAATGTGAGATCACAATGTCCGTTTCAAGGTGAAACTCATTTATGTAATACTGTGTGGGAGTACTAGTTTTACCAAATGAAAAACAGCCAAGGGAATCCACAAACTAAAAACCAAGAAAAAGGATGCCCAAGTGGAATTGTTGCACCAGCCAACACAAAGAAAAGTACAAGACACAATAATCATATGTTTGAGCTGATTGAAGCAAACAGAAATATGTCAGAAAGTGGAAATGTTACAGGTTCATATGATGATGTCGCATAGAAGTCTTCTCCTGCCACCAATGAATGCTGCCCCCGAGATGCTCCTTCATTATTTCTTATAAGGAGGCAAGGAATTAATGAAATAATCTCCTTTTCTAGTCTGAGCTGGTCAGTCCTCACTGCCTGCTGCTGATTGGCCAGTACACACCAGATAAACAGCAGCCAAAAAGAGATGTCCAAGAAGATTAGGCTGACCAAAGAAACAAAATGAATTTTATGGCTCTATAGTCGGCAGCCAGAGAGGCAGGATAAGGTAATGGTTGAAAAGGGTCTATATTACATCATCGAACTTACTCTTCATCATACTCACTTTGGCGAGACCCCTTTTTGTTGAATGATCATTTTAGTGAATATTTGCCCCCCAAAAAAGCAGTAGTCCAACTACTGATAGTCACAAAAAAGCAGAAAATTTAAAACCAACTCAGGTGGGGGGATCCACCCCTCATGCCCCCCACACCTCCCAGAATAAATATACCAACTCTGAGATTACACTACGGTGGGGATAAGGGCACATTCCCAATCATGGCCCACTGCATTTTTTCCTTGGAAACATACTCACTAAAATGCTCGTTTAACAAAAAGGGGTTTCAACAAAGTGAGTTTGACGAAGACGTATTCGATAAATAGCAGGTCTGACAATGTGATATAGGCCTGGTTCAAAAGGCTAGCGATTGTGGTAGCAATAGAAGGTTAGTCACGTAGGTTAGATTAGGTACACCTGGGATTACTGCTAGGTTGTCTGCAGCTATATTGGTAGGCTTAGGTTAGTTTATGAATGAAATAAAGATAGTTGTTGGTATTAGTGAATTTATTATACAAAAGAAGAGCTAGTTAACAAGCTTAAGAATATATATAGTGAGGCAATTCTAGGACTCAGTGATACACACAGAGCATCAGAAGTATCAATTCATAGATTTAAGATTGTTACTAATGACCCAGAGTAATTACCTGGATCACTGGTTGGACCTCCTTTGTGCAGGGAATGATATTAGCCATCTTACATGTAAGCGCCAGTTAAAAAGTGATTCAAGTGGACCAGAGAGGTCATGTTTCATGCTATTTAGTAAGCATCCCAGGATGTCATTGGCACCTGTGCTTTTGGCCTTGAAAGTGCATTAAGTACCTGTTCCCTAGTAATGGTTGGGAGGATTGTGGGATGTGGAATTTCCTTTGGAATATCAAGAAATTTGAGGGGAATGTGGGGGGAAGAAATTTGAGCTGAATCTATCAGCCAAAAGGTTGGCAATGGACTCCGTTTTAGTTTGTCTGATGTCATTTAGAATAAGTTATGTGCATTTTTGCATATTTCCCTTGAGTTTATAGACATAGCTGTAGAAAGCTTTGTGGTTGTCCTTTGCCCGAGAAGCTATTTTTTTCTTCAAATTTAGCCTTTGAAGTAGCAATTAACCCTCTTAGCTGCCTGTTTAAAGTGGTCAGGTTTTTTTTTTAGTGTGTTTGGCTTTCTTTGGCCTAGGCTTGGGCAAGATTTTTTCTTTTGTTGTATAACCAAATGATATTGTGATTCCACCAGGGTGGTTTGTCTTTTAAGTTTGTCTTATTCTTAATATGAGTGGACACAGCTCGCTCTGTGCATCTATCAATATGACTGTACAGAGATTTTTGTAAATGGTTTCTCATATGCTATGTTGTTTACTGGGTTTGGAGGTGCTTGGTATTTAGCCAAGGTGTCACTTATTAGAGAGAAGTTAGCTTTAGAATACTTCTTAAAGGTTTTTGTTTTTTCTGGGTTCCCAGCACATCTCTCAACCTCTTAGAGCAAGAAATCTGGACAAAGCCATAAATAAAAGTGAGACAAAGGCCCAAAATAGAGACACTTTTTAAATATTGCTCTTTCAAACTTAGAAAGTTGATAGAATAACAGGTATTGCATTGCCATGAATTTTCTGAAGGGTATGAAGCCTGAAAAGTAAATATCTGTTGTTATTTTCTAACTTCAGTCTTCAATGATTTGATACGAATTTGCCAGAAAAACACAATTTTATGAAAAACAGACCACAAATATGAAGAAAAAATCTGGACAGTCTGCAAAAATCTGTACAATTGAGAGGTATGAGTCCTTGGATTTAATTTTTATTTCATGAAATACTGCCTTATGGTCAGATCAGATGAGTGAGGATATTACATTGGGTGAGGAACACTGGCCCCCATGTTTGTCAGTACAAGGTCAAGGATGTTTGTACCTCTGGAAGGAAAATGGACCGACTGTTCCAGGATGTTGTTATTAATGAAGTTTAGGAATAGCTGGGCTTGTGCATTAGAAGTGATGTAGGACTCTGAATCTATAGAAGGGTAGTTGAGATCACCCATGAAGATCATATTAGGTTGAACAATGAGGGATTCTAGTACATTAAGATAGGTAGTATGGGTTTCCTGTGGCATGGAGGGGACCTACAAGCTGCAAGGATATGGTATGTGACCCTGTTTATGGTGAGTAGCACATATATGAGGTCCAGTGGGTCATACAATTTAACTATTCTGATTGTGAGGTTACTTTAGTACAGACTGAGACCCCTCCACCTTTAGTTCCCTCCTCTGCAGTAGCTGGTCTAAAGGTGTGAAAGGCATTATAACCTTGCATTGCTGGGATACTGTCTGTGACTTTAAAATCAATCATTTTCTGTTGGTAATGTGACATCATCCTTGGAGAAGGTAGTATGCTGCTCAGTGCTAGGCTCATACCTGCCTGAGACACATAATCAGCAAGGTCGATCATGTCTCATTTCACATAGTCAAGGGAGGTGCATCTTGGGTCATTAACACCCACATGGACTATGACAGAGTTATACTGGCACCTGTGGCTCAATGACCTGAGTGTCTGTGTGATTTGATGGATCCTAGCCCTAGAAAGGCAGTCAACCGTGAATCTCTCCTTACTCAGTCTGGTGCGGGGGACATCGGTGTGCCTCATTATAGAATCACCAATGACCATGAAACTTGGTTGTGCACTGCTTTGCCTTAAGGTGTAGCAGTAGAGGCATTAGATACAGTGCTACTATGTCTAGCTACCGGTGGTGTTTAATGGACTGTTTACGTGATGGCTATGGACCCTTATTTTGATTGTGCTGTGCATGTGGTCTTAGTGCTTTAGGAGGGTTACCTGTAAATGCCTCAGCATAAGTGGCTTTATGTGTAGGGTATTTATCTTGTGCAGTAGTTGTGGTACAAGTGTTCACTGACAACCCCCATAAGATAAGTTTTGGTTGTATGAGAGAGTTTTGCCCTCAGTGTTAAGGTGTATTTACAGCAGTGGTATACTTTATCTGTTTTACTAACAATAAGTTGGTTATCAATGTACATGAGGCCATTGCTACAATGTCTGAGAATACCAGTCTCAACCAGATTGGCCACAGAGAGAGTCAGGAAGTGCATCTTCATCATAATCATGGCTGCTGATCTACTTGGGTGGAGTGAAGGAAATTTAAATATTGAATAGGTTAGTAACACAAGGAACTTGATCTGCAATGCTTGGCTATGTGCAACTCCAAATAAACAAAAAACTAAAACAAAACAAAATGCAATATAAGAGCAAAGACAAAAAACAGAAGTAATCAAACCTTAAATGAATAACTCAAAATCAAAATGAAATGAAGACAGACATCAGCAATACTTATAGAGAGTACAGCAACTCACACAGAACTACAGCTAAAGATGCCACTTACTACATGAGGAATGCTACTTCTCAGCTCGTCCCACTGATTAGCTGGATTTTATTCACCGTCTGCAAAATAATTATTTTCCAACTAACTCTAGCCAAGACCCTTTAAAACTCCAAAAAGAACAACAACAACAAAAAAAAACTAAAACAAAATGCAATATAAGAGTATACTCTAGCAATAAGAGTAGCGGCTGAATGATAATAGCAACTTGTATGATTGCAGGAAACAAAAGTAACACTTCATTATATAGTTGCAGTAAAGCAGCCAACTGTAAGGCACTAGCACAAATATATCATAGTACTCACAAGTGAGTGCCTGTGAGCAACATTAGCAAAACAATGGATACTTAATGAACGATAAGTGGGCACCAGCTAGACAGTGAGACAGGAAATGATTAGATGGCAACAGGTGCTATAATAGGATTTAAATAATAAAGTGATAATCAAATACAATCTGAATATTAAATACTATTAGGAACAAATGACAGCAGAACAGCCATTGAATAAGCACTGGCAACATACTAAAATAGGGTTCACTTACCAAAACATTCAGCAATAAGTGCACACGTCAGGCAGTAGTTAAAGACTAATGAGTGAGTATTAAAAAGTACTGAATTCAAGATTAACAATAAAACTAATCACAATTGTGCAACTAAGCTGCATTTAATGTATCAGAGAGAAAAGGCATTGAAACGTATGTAGTCAACAACAAGAATGCAGCCATTGCCTTACCTGTTGTGGACTAGGAGCTTGTGCTGGTTTCCTAATAGGATTTGCACTGCTCAGCAACATCTGTGGAGATGAAGCCTTGCAGACTTTAAATAGCTGCATGTTTGCTCATTTTTGTAATTTGTCATCTCCGTGTCAGCTATTTAAAGTCTGTAAGCGTCTCACACACACACACACACACACACACACACACACACACACACACACACACACACACACACACACACACAGAAGACAGCCAATCAAAATCAATCTTATCCCTCCCCCAAAAGCTGGAATCAATCTTATGCCCTCCCCCAAAAGCTGGTCAATCAAAATTGGCCATTCTGATGTCTCAATGGAAATGGTGGCTGTCCCATAGAAGTCTCTACTTTCACCAGAAGCAGGTACACTGCATACCTAGTCCTAGGAAGCTGTTCCTTTCCTTGTAGTGTGTGCTGCATCTATCCAAATGGGAAAGGGCTTTATGGTCTTCTCCTTCTATGCAGGCTCCTGGTATCTTCTCTAGACTGAACAGTACAGTGATTTCAGAAACTCGGTACAAACAGCTAACAAAAGTAAAGTAACTTTTCCCAATCAAATGATAAAACAAATGCTTGATAGGATACATACATTGCATTGGGGAATAGTAAAGTGCAAATAAAGAGCAATAAATATAATACTTTGGATGGGGATGTTGACTTGAACAAAGGATATAGTACAAAACTGCATCTTTGGTGATATATAGCATAGAATTAATCGAAATATATGCTGACATACCCAGCACCAGATTTTATTTGGAGTGAAATGGGTGCAGATTTTCTCCAATTTAAGGAAGCCATGAATCTCAGATGTGCAAATTCATATTCCAGTTTCCCCTGAAATGCCAAACTGCAAATGTGCTTAGTGTGTTAGCATCTATATTTTTCAGACATGGGAGACCTGATATTTTATATTTGGCAGTGGTCCACAACACTAAGTCAAGAGTTCGGAGGATTTGTGGAATTTGTGCATGAGTTGGAATTCAGATGTATAACATCCAGACCATACTATCAGTCCAACAGACAATTGAAGAGAGCTATCCAAACTCTGAAAACGAATGCGATAGAGCCATAACAAAAGGTATGATGGCTGTCATCTTACAACTCTGGAATATAGAAATACTTATTTGCAGGGATTCACTTGCAACAGCTCAAATGTAGATGAGGAGAAAGTTGAAAAACAGACCTTCTGCTTTGACTATGTACTGGTACCTGACAATTCACATAAAATAAAGAAAATGATAAAAAGTACTACTATGATACAACTGCAAAAGTGGACTAGCTTTACAGGTTTGAAACAGAATACATGTATATACCATGGGAAAATCCATTGCCTAAAAATTATGCTGTTAGTAAAGCAGCTTTACTTTATAATTAATATTCTTTGTAGTTTACAGGGAAGATTAAGCTGTATTAGGCAAATACATCAAAGCTGTCACAAGCACTCTTTAGAACACAGATTCTGAAAACTGTAAGGGTCAAGAACTGCAGACAGACAGACAGACAGACTGACTCTTAAATTCATGCTTCCAAACAAAGCTGTGGTACAGCAAAAGAGCCTGTCTAGCAAAATCAGAAACCCAGTGTAAACACTTCTGTTAAAGTGTCCAAATATGGCTGACCACCAAAGAAATCAGACAGAAAAATGGATTGCCTCAGAGTAAACCATGATTCTAAAATCTGAAGACATTAATTATTAAAAATGTCTCTGAATGTGTTTAAGTTTTATTCTGATATTGCTAGCCCATGATATCCCTGGTATACAGCTTTAAAGGTAATTTTTCAGTAATCCATATACATGAATGCACCCTACTACACAGATTTTAGATTTTGTAACTTTAACAAGATGACGTTAGATATGGGTCCTATACGTTAGGCTGCTGAGCTAGCTTCATTGATTAGCATTCCATGTGGTACATAGAAGATCTGAGAATCTAGCCGAGGTAGGTACAGAAGACTGTGGATTCTATTCCCACACTGCTTAGGTTGATTGCTAACACTGCTGTGCAGCATAAGGTGGGAAGGGGTCTGCCATACTGAATGTGCTGTCCTTCATATGAGATGTTAAACTGACGCCCCATCTGCTTAAGTTGGTGGTAGCTCAGCTGGATGTGAAAAATCCAACAGTACCTATTAAAAAGAGACTATGGGAAGTTTCCTGATGCTCTGGCCAAATTTCCCCTAATAGTATAAATGTCACCTTGTGTCTCCCCTGAAAAGAGACTACCAGCCTAGTGGGACTAATCCAGTCAACAAACGATAAATAAGTAAATAAAAAAAAACATAGACCTCATGTTGCTTAGACATACTGTGCCTAAGTGCTGTTTATTAAGCGTCCTGGCATGAAATGCTTCTCCTCTGTCTGTCTAGCTTGATGCCTCATTCCCATCTATCACAAGTAAGCTACTCTAGTATCTGGCCTGTTAATCATATCCATGTTGTCTGAACAGTAGTCAAAGCTAAAGCTGTATGTCGTAGAGGGGTTACTCTTCAAGAGGCAGAGAATGACACCAGTAATGGATGACTTAAGTTTTGTGGGTTTGTGCCTCATGTCCTTTAGTTCTGTGATTTGGTTCTCGGCTAAGTGCCTTCTTTGCAGAGTCTGCATGTCCTTTCTCTGTCAGTATGGGTTTTACCTAGTGGTCTATTTTCTTCCCACATCCCAAAGACATGCAAGATAAACTGCCTATGCACTAAATTGTCTATATATATATTGTGTGTGTGTGTGTGTGTGTGTGTGTGTGTGTGTGTGTGTGTGTGTGTGTGTGTGTGTGTGTGTGTGTGTGTGCTGTGAGTTTGATTTCTGTGACAAACAGAGTAATGTGGTTCTTGCTATAAGTCTGTGTATGAGGTTTAACACCTCGTCGTGGAACATAATATTAAAAGTAAGTTGCAGTAACAGAAAAAGAAAAAAGCACTTACATTACACAATGTCTTATAAGAATGTGGAATAAGTTTCCATCTGCAATCTGAAATTGTAGGACATTAACTTCATTCAAAAAATCAGTAGAGAATATCACCATGGATTTCCAGCAGGCCAGCATTTTAGACTAGTAGGTCATGTCATAAGTCTAGTAATAAAACCAATGAACAATCACAAAACTATTTAAACACCACACCAAAAAAGACACACAATTGGATTGGACTGAGAATCATAATAAAGGACTATGGTGACTGAAAGGCAGTTTCATTTCATGTCACACTTGGATCCTGCTGAAGAAAACTAGCCAGTTGTAAATGTAGCCACAGATAGTTTGGGAACTGTTTACACACAGAAACAGAAATACCACTTTAAACTATAACATATGCAAGCTGGTCGCTCACAGGTATAGAAGTCTGAGAAAAAAAAAAACAGCATCAGTCATAGTTTGTGAGATGTATGTTTATATTTATATGGACATAAGATTAGTCACAGATTACCAGCAATGTAAAATCATATACATTGACCTGAGACAGAAGCCATCTTTGAGTATATACCCTAAGACTACTGACTTATTATTTTGTTGTATTATAAGAATGAGAAGCAAGTGGAGTAGATTTCTTATAGGATCATTTGTTAAATGTGAATCTAAAATAGCTGGAACAGTGCATTTGTTTATTGCATTCAGTGCAGTCTCTGAAGGTGTTGCCTTGGATAATATACAGACAGAAATACGTATGATCCAGCACTCCGCATAGTTCAAGAAAAGACAAAAAAATGAGAGGCAATGCTCAGCATGCCCCTCTCCTAAAGAAATGTGCCATCCTGAGATGTCTAATGATGAAAATGTTCATTCCGAGTAGAAGATGGCTAATTGTAACCTGAGTCATAGCAAGCAGACTGCAACAGGGAACTCACAAAGGATACCTGGAATAAAAGCTGTAATGAGTGATCTGGATTCCAAATATTAACAAGTACATAGAGACTATGATTCAGTGTTGTATGACATGACAGATACAAAATAAGACAGCAGTGTGAAATGCCTATTTGCACACAAATGGACAGAAATCACTGATAATTTAGGAGCCTTTTTTCTACTGGTGATTTTATGTTGGTAATAGTTGATAGAGTATATGGTTACAGAGACAATTACTTCTACATCTGCTAATTCTGTTTTACAGTGATGGATAAAGTGTATTTGGAATTTTTACATAGGTTCATAGGTAAGTACTAGGCTAGCTGCCATTTTAAGGCAAGCCATTTTTCCTAATTGTGCTCAAATTAACCTATCCCATTTGGCTAGAGATTGGTCTTACCCATTTCATGGTCGATAATTATATATTACCCTAATGACAATAACTGGGATCATAAACACACATAATATTAGGGGACCCATGCATGGGATAAAGCATATAGGAGCTGACTCTGTCCATTAGTAGCACAGGGGACAGTTCTGGGGTAAGTTTTCTGTTTCCCATCCATAAATCCTAGTTACACTTGAATATGTACAGGGATGAACATTGTTCTATGTGGGTCAGAGGATACATGGTATGTCAGACATAGGTCACCTCTCAGCAGTCTGAAGAATACTGAATATAGTGACAGGGCTTTGAATCAATCCATGTAAGACATTTTGTTTAGGCCTTGTATCCTTTTAGCAAGGTATCTCTATGGGTGCTCCAGTTGTTGCACATGTCTGGACAGCTACATGCCAAAGGGGGAATTATATTCAATGACTGGCCTAAAGAGGGCTGAGTAAAAGGGGGCAATGATATCCCAAGATATAGACACAATCCCTTTGTTTATAAGCTGTGCAATATAGAAGGACTTTCTTACAACAATGGACACATTCATCACAAGTTTGGTCACTGTCCACATGAGTTCCCAAATCCTGAACACCTGGGTCAACTCTTAGGGGACTACTGATAATGATAGCTGATGTTTTCTTGTATTGATCATGGGCCATCATTTAGTGGGCAACAGTTTGTTAATTTTGCCCGATAACTGGGTTTTAAGCATATGAAATACAGCAGGCTAATAGCTTCATTTTAATATTTGTGTTCCAATTTGGGAAAAATATAGACACTGCACATAAGAAAAACTTTTTATGGGGACAATACATGCAGATGTTTCCGAGAGACTCTAGAAAAACACAATACTAATACATGACATTTCCCTACAGAGATCCTGGTTAGTTCATTTTAAAAGTAAGTTCTTTCATTTACCTGTACTGTAACAGGTGATCATCATATAACAATAAGTTACAATGGCACAGGTGATCATCATATAGCAATAAGTTACAATGGCACAGGTGATCATCATATAACAATAAGTTACAATGGCACAGGTGATTATCATATAACAATAAGTTACAATGGCACAGGTGATCATCATATAACAATAAGTTACAATGGCACAAGCAATCATCATATAACAATAAGTTACAAAGGCACAGGTGATCATCATATAACAATAAGTTACAATGGCACAGGCGATCATCATATAACAATAAGTTACACTGGCACAGGTGATCATCATATAACAATACGTTACAATGGCACAGGTGATCATCATATAACAATAAGTTACAATGGTACAGCTGATCATCATATAACAATTAGGCAAAAGATAGAAATGAAAGAATATGCTTATAGGATATCCTAAAGATGTGCCATAGGTGAATTGGTAATCCTCTAAATTATCCACACATATGAGGGCTGTGTAGGAGTAAGAGTGTGCGTGCACCCCATGATTTGTTGGCACTCCATTTAGGAGAATTTTCTACAGCATGTGCCCACTGTGTGCAAAGACAGGTAGGCCGCAGTTCCTCCTTGACTATGTACTGGGCTAAGCAGGTAAGTACATTTACTCAGCAGTAATTAAATATAGGAGTCTAAATACTGTTAAAACAATTAAGATTCAGCAAAATGTTCCGAACTTCTCCTGTGAGCATTACTGCTATAGCTGGTATCAGAATTTCATTAAATATCACTTGTAAAAACAGGACATAAAGTAAACAAAGACTGTTAGTTTTTCAAGAAAAGTATATTTCCTATTGCATTTATATCTGATTGCAGGTGAGCCCTAATTTTCAGTGATTATTCAATACTTAGATATTTTCCAGCAGAAACAGAAAGAAACATTTCATTTAATGCTCTAAATGTGTTAGGTGCAGTAGCTGCAAATGTCAATCTGTCATATCATTCAAATGTCTATAATAAAATATTTTATTAAAATGTTTCATAGCTTACTAGTATTAACACAGCAATGAGACTATTACTCTGACTTTAAAATATTTCATAATGAATTGAAAAATAGTTTCATTCAGACTGTCAAGTAAGTAAAAGTTATCAATTTAATATTAAGCAGGAGTAAACTGTTTCATTACTGATACAACCCTGTTTCAGTATTAAAGTATGTAAAAGTTTTTTTTTTTCATTTATTAAACACTGAGCTATAGCCCAAACAATGCTGCAATTTTTTTGAGAACCCCGATTGTTCACAGTGGCCCAGCAAGGCTTTCCAATGTTGTTGTTGTTTGGTTTGCAATATATACATCATGAAATGGAGTTTATGGGAAACTCATCCCTGCTACAGAGAAGTAGCATCACAAATCTGTGGCATTGATTATAGGTCCATAGGTAAGGACTAGGATAGTTGCCCTTGAGGGCCATTTTAAGCCTAACCATTTTCCATTTTTGTGTTCAGATTAACTTATCCCATTTGGTTAGAGTTTGGCCTTACCCATCCTATGGTCAATAATTATATATTACCCCAATGAGGGGACCCAGGCATGGGAACATTTAGGGAGATGCCCGTATCCATTAATATACTACACAGGGCAGTCCTGGGGTACATTTTCTCTTTCCCATCCATAGATCCAAGTTGTGCTTGAGTAAGGGCAGGGATGGACTTTGTTTTATGTGGATGGGGAGTCTGTTCCAGATCAGTAGTATCCTCTGCAAGATAAACCTGTCTCCCAAAACCATTCTGTTGATGTGGCAGCAGAGGTTTAGATATCTAAACTGAGTATTGCTGATGCCATTTGTCTTGTCGATGTGCAATAAATTCATCATCACTGAGTCAGAGGATGACACAGGTCACCTCTTAGCAGTCTGTAGGATACTGACTATAGTGACAGAGCTTTGAGCCGGTCCATATAAGACATTTTGTTTAGGTCCTGCATCCTTTTAGTAAGGTATCTCTGTGGGCATTCTAGTTGTTGCATGTGTCTGGACAGATACATGTCAAAGGGGGCATTATATTCAATGACTGGCCTAATGAGGACTGAGTAAAGGGTGATAATGACATACCTAGATTTAGACATAATCCCTTTGTTTATACTGTACAATATACAGGGATTTTCTTAAAGCAATGGACACGTGAGTCAAAAGTTAGGTCACTGCCCACATAAGTTCCCAAACCCCAAACAACTGGGTGTAGGGCATATTGTTAATGTGATTGTTCCCTGTGACAGATGACTTCCCAAAGGATACAATAATGCATTTTCTGACATTTAGTTTCAGTCCACGATTTTGGCACCAGGTATCAATTTGGGACAAACCTTCCTGCTGGATATCAAAGTAATTTGGGGATTCACTGACTGCTCCTAGCTTATAGTCATCTGTAAATTTAGTCAGCCAGATATCTTTGGTATTGGCTTTTACTTCAGAAAAGTAGATGTCTAACAGGAGAAGTCCCAGCAGAGAACCCTGGGGGACTCTACTGGTGAACAGTCTTCTTCTGGAGGTAGCTTCCCCTATTTTTGATTTGCTGTGTTTTATCTGTGAGCCAGCTGGCAATTAAGTGGGTGACTTAGTGGTCTATTATAGCAATAACCCATGCCTGGGTGTGGCTAATGCTGGATTTATGCACGGTTGGTGTGGTTTGGTCATGAGGGCAAAGCCCGAGTGGCCAAACAAAGCCAACCGTGGGTAAATCCAGCATTACCCACACCCAGAAGTGGGTTATTGCTATTATACAATGACATTATTTAAGAAAAAAAATAATTACTTTTCTTAAATAATGGCATTGTATAATGCCTCCTTGCTGCCCTTTCTCAGCTGTCTAGTATTCTGCGGCAGTTCTGATGTACTGTGCATGCGCATGCCTACGCAGTACATCAGAGCTGTGGGCAAACGTAATGGAGAAAGCAAGATCTCAGTTGCTTTTTAAAAAACGTTTTGCTACGTTAAATGAGTTTAACATAGCGAGACAGCTTTAAAAAAAGCAACAGAGAATATCAGTTGCTTTTTTAAAGCTGTCTCGCTATGTTAAACCCATTTAACATAGCAAGACAGTTTTGAAAAAAGCAACGGAGAAAGCAAGATCTCTGTTGCTTTTTAAAAACTGTTTCACTATGTTAAATGAGTTTAACATAGCGAGACAGCTTTAAAAGAAGCAATGGAGAATATCCATTGCTTTTTTAAAGCTGTCTGGCTATGTTAAACCCATTTAACATAACGAGACAGTTTTGAAAAAAGCAAAGGAGAAAGCAAGATCTCCGTTGCTTTTTTAAAGCTGTCTTACTATGTTAAACTCATTTAACATAGCAAGACAGTGTGAAGCAATGGAGATCTTGCATTCTCCGTTGCTGTAAAAAAAAAAAAAAGAGTTATACTAATGGAAAAAGTTCGGGCGACTGGACCTTTTTCCATTACTATAACTCTGATTTACAACGTACACGCTGACCAATCAGCGTGCACGTTTTTGAATATTTAATGGGGGGTCATTGTATAATTCCTGTTTATTTCACTTTCCTACTATGTCTGAGTGGGGAAATGTGTCAAAAGCTTTGGACAGGTCATGGTATGTGGTATGTACTGTTTTGCCTTCATCCATTGTTTTGGTGACATTTAAAAAAAAAAATCCAGCAGATTGAGTAAGCATGACCTGTCCTTGACAAATACGAACTGAGATGGTTCGAGAATTTGCAGGTTTCCTATGTCCTGATTGATTAGTTCCATGACAAGTCTTTCCATAGGTTTGCATATGAGGCTGGTCAGACTTATGGGTCTGTAATTGCTTGGGTCTGTTGAAGGTCCTTTTTTATGCAGGGGAATGACTGTAGCTGTTCTCCATTTGCTTGGTACAAAACCTATATGGAAGTTGAGATTGATCCGTGTTGTCATAGTTGTTGCTTCCACAGAGGTAGCTGCAATTGGTTCTTAATAGCAGGAAGACCAATAAACATCATGGTCATGGATACTCACTGAGCTAATTAGTGTAAAAGAATGCAGTGAATGGTAGCTAATACAGTTCCACAAAATAATGTGGCCTTGTTTCATTATTTTTAAAGTTCTTTTTTCGAATATGACAGATTTTTTTTTTTAAATTTTATTTACTTATGAAGTAAGCCAAATGACAGTTAATAAATGCTAGCAAAATGCTGTGGCTTTATTTTGTTATTTTTAATAGCTCTTTTTTCAAATGCAATAGATATTTTTTCTCAGAATTTATTCGCTTAACATGCTATGCCCAGCAGACACAAATGCCCCTTTTCAGTGGCAACTTAGTACTATCAGTATAAGTGACTCATTCCGAGTCACATGGTAGGCAACTGAAAGCAGAAGCACTAAAACCCTGGATTTTACTGGAAGCAGCTTGTTAATAGCTTTTCTATGTAGATGGAGATGAAGATGAAGATGATGATTATGGTGATGGTGACAGCTTGTACCATACAACATGTTCGAATGCTGAGTTTACATTCAGTGTTTTTAAGTGTAATATAGAAAACCACCTGGATTATTACACTATTCAAATTTTCAAAACTTTTTAGATTCCCCATTTAAGTTCTCAGTATAGAAAATACAGTTTTGGTCACTGTTTATTTATACTTACAAAATATAATCTCTTTGTTAATAAAGGTGTTTGCCACTTAACTTCTTCTTTTTAGTTCTGGAGCATTTTACAATGGGTCTCCACTGCAAATGAACCCTGCCCATCTGGAATCTCCCAGTAAACAGAATGAGCAAACAAGCACACAAACAAATGAAGAAATAGAGCACATACATAAAGGGAATATTTTAATCAGGTGAACAACATAGGGGTATATAAAAATGAAAGTAGAACTAAAGTTTATTAATCAGTTTTACAGAACTAAAGAATTAGCATCCCAGAAATTTGAAAACTGTAATAGACATTAAATGACTACTGGGTTTGGGTGAAGATAGGACTTTCTGGGACAGAGTCTGAATTGTTTCATCATTCCAGAGATGCAGGTAACTTTCTTCAGGGAAGGCTGTGGAAAGGCTAACAGATGTTAGGTGAAACTCACCTGGATTTTAAAAATTCTGAAGGGTGGAAAGTTAATGGCTCCTCTAAAAATAATTCTGGACTTGAGTCACCCTGAAGAGAGTAGCTGAATTGTAAGGTCTCTGCTTTGGGATCCGTAATTTAATAATTGCTCTTTTGTCACTGTCTATGTGGAGTTTGCATGTTCTCGCTTTGTCCCTGTGGGCTTTGTTCTAGTACTTTGTTTTCCGCACACCTTCCAAAACATACTGCGGAAATGGCTACATTAAAATGTGTCTGTTGTGTGTAGAACAAACCAATAAGAACAGAGGGAGTACCCACAACCATGACTCACTATGCAGCACATAAAGAATTTCGAACCTTGGTTGTGGCTAGAAAAGAATTATTTAAGCTAAGAGTTGTGTTTGTAGGCTTTACTGTCTGACGTGACATTCTTTTATGGGTATATGAAGATTTAATTTCTTCACTGATGTGTGTACCTGCGCCCTGTGTTTATAAGAAATATATTTTGAATTGAAATTTAAAGAAATGTTTGCTTAAAAATCTTTGACCATAGTACGTAAACAGCAATTTTTGAAACAATGTTCTATGATTTCTACAGATGCTAGATTAATTCAATTTTTTGATATATACCTTTCCAAGAAAGTATTCAAAGAAGGCATTTGTAAGACTTATTTCGATACCCACTGTGTTGTGCAAGTGGGATTTCTTTTTGTTATTGTGTTTTATTTATTTATTTTTTTATTTGAGCCTTTGCTTAACAGGATGAGGTTCTGCAAAATGGTTTGGAAAAGAGATGTCGTGAGCGCTGCCCTCCCACGTTCTGTCCTATCACATGTCAGCACCTCTCTCACGTGCTGTCTATCACATGGCCTACTTAGTACAGTTATCGGGTTTACTATCAACATTTTGCAAATCAGTTTTGCAAGCAATGACTTACTCCAACCAAAACAATGAAAATGTGCACACCATTTGCTCACAACAATAAATGCGGTAATGTCAATATGTCGAATTTGACATTATCGACATTAACCAACTTACCTGGATGTCTGGAGATGTCCTACAAACATCTTGCAGTGGGACAAGCCCCTCTGCCCCCCCCCACACTCCCTGCTAATTATATGTTCTAACTCCGAGATCGCACTACAGTGAGGAAAAGGGTACTTTTCCTGATCCCCACTGTAGTGGGATCCATTTGTAAACAGTGATGCTCAAAACTGCGAATGCAAGATATGCGTTGATGTTTCAGAGGTGACAGGATTTCTACTCACAATGTTAATCTTTTGCACCATTACCCTCAACCTTATGAACAACGTTAAGGTAAGTTTAAACATTTGATTGTAAATCCAGTTGTCGTGCTCACATTTGTTCCTGCCAGTTCTGATCTCAGTCCAGGCACTTTGCGGTTTCCATCTTTCTTCATCCACTATACATTTCCTTTCAAAAAAACACACCAGTTGCTTTCTATTAACAACTGTGTAGGTTAAGCTCGGCAGGAAGTTGTGATGCTAATTCATGTACCATTTTGCATCTACTATTTTTCTAGGTATAGGGCATGGCTTTGTCCTTCCTTCCTTCTTTATTGGAGCCACCTTAATTTTAGTTCAGAGAGTAATGTCATTGCATTTTGTACAGTTTTGTTTACTTTTTATTTTCATATAAATAACTGTAAAATATGTTTAAGACCATGTTTCAAATCATAAGTAGAACTATTTAAGGAAAGAGAATATTAACTGTTATAAAATTCACAAATCCTTGTATGTTCAAACTGTAGGACTGGGGAGAGAGAATTGGTAGTCTTTTTTTACCCGTCTTCCGTATTCAGATGGCTCGCATTCCATCTGTTAGGTAGAGATGAGTAGCAAGGATACAATAATTGCCACCACATATATATTTTAAACATGATACCAGTAATGCAAGGCTCTGCAGAATGAAACAGTCTTGCCTATTTGTTACAAAAATAAGGCAAACAAAAACTGCCCTGTTTTTAGATCAATGTAGCATTATTAGCCACTTGTTAAGTGAAACAGCAGGCCTCCCTAAACTGAAAATACAGTTACAAAAAAGGAGTCTCTTAAGATAGCTGCATGAAACAGTGCGATTCTTTGCAGAGAGCTCTTCTTTATTGAAATAAAACAAGATATGCTGCTAGTGGTAGCATGTAGAATCAGTGACTGACAAAAAATATCTTACAAAGAAAAGCTTTTTTTGTGGCATGGTGTACGTTTAGCAGAGATGAACACATTTCATTAACAGGTAACATGGCTGCATTGCTAGTCTACCAAAATTCCTGCCTCTGACAGCTTTATTTGATGCATTGCTAGCCTACCAAAATTCCTGCCTCTGCCAGCTTTATTTGACTATAAAAGAGTTTTAAAAGCAATTAGCATTTTAAAATTAAAAGCAGTTGTGTATTTCTCATGAAAGTCTTGTGAAGCTGTATGCAGGCCTCAGTTCTCCTATTCCCAGTGACTCATTATTTGTAGATTCACCTCATTTCTTCAACATGATTAAGGACGCTTTTCATTACTATAGCTTCGGATAACAAAGGTTTTTCCATACAGCTCTCTAAAATATCGTAAGCCAAAAGCACAAGTAAAATTAAATTATTTACCCTACCATCAGACCGTAGATCCCAAAATGCAGATACTGAGTTGGATGTAAGTGTATACATTCAGGCAGCTATTGTCCATTCAACCATGCTACATTGTCTGTGTTTATACATCACACCTCTTTTCCCTCCCTTTGATTAGTTGAGATTTCCTTCCATATGCCTACCCTAGCAGTGTGATGGACATAACACTTGTGCCTACACTTAAGTTAGGAGGTATACGGACTTTGCTCTGCTATGCATATCTTCTGTGCTTTTAACCCTGCTTTGCAACATTGGTTACCAGCTTGACAACAATATGCTGGTTACCAGCTTGGCCGCAATATGCTTTACTCCATCTTTGCAGTACAACAGAATATAAAGTCCACTAAAGCAATGCACAAGGTTTTCAAAAATAGTTAAATTACAACAGCAAAGTGTTTCTGCACAGCAATCAGATATAAATCTTTTCAAAATGTAACGGAGTGCAACATTTATATATTTACTTTTAACAGCTACGATACTCGTTCATAGGAAACAGACAAGACCAACAGATCCCAGAACATTTCCATTTAAGAGTATGACCTCTTAGAAAGGAACCATAATACAAAGACAACAAATGGTGCAACATAAACAATTAAAACATAGAAAATGAAATGTAAGCACACACAAAAAATGTGATAAATCTTCAATCCCGACAGTGTACAGTGAGTGAAGAGTAAAACCTGCGTGCTAATAATTTATGTAAAAATGTTTGCACTTCTCAGTTAGATACTATCACCTGTAGCTCTAACCTAAGAGGTTGACCATTCCTTAATTGTACATTTACCAAATAATGTAGCAAAAAATGAAAATGTAACTACTGACATACCCTTTTTCCCTTTTTGGGCTCACATGTAATTCCAGTTCGTTGTTTTGCAGAGTAGTGTAGCATTCTGTCTGTTGTTTAAAATGTGTAGTTTCCTATTAGGAAACACTTTTCTTCGCCTGCATAGGAAACTCCACCAAAAGCTCTGATGTAAATTTGCTAAGTTCCTGTTCTCCAGGAATAGATAAGGGTACTTCCAAAGGCAGCACAGTAATCTAAAGGGATAACGAACTGTGCGACTTTTGCATGCAGAACTGATTTTCCTGCATGATTTTAATGAACATAGTGTGACACTATATGTTTAAGTAACTTAACACCATACACAGCACCATGCACTGTACCTATTTCTTCTTCATGTGCTTTTCAAGCAAAGTTTAATGATGAGGTAGTTAAAAATACAGATATAAAATATTAAATTTTATAAAACTTCACAGGTTCTTTTTCATCTCTGTATTTCTTTCTAACATTTTATGAAATTAGCATTTATGTGATGATGTGCTCTAAATATTTAAAACTGTACTTCATGGTAGATTGTAATAAATTAGTTCTGAATCTAGATGGAAAGGTAACAATTATAATCGGACAGCAGGGATGGCAGACACATTAGTAAGCTTTTTAATTACTTATTTCATGAGTTGTTGTTTCAGAGTACAAGCCATTTTGTACAGGCAGTCAGTACTGCATTTGCAGGCAGATGAAGAGAATACATATCAGTCTTAAAAATGGATGTTTTTGGATGGGAGCAAAATTATAATTAATTGCCAAAATGCTAAATTTCTTTGTGGAACAACAGTTCTTTTAAACAGAAGTTTTTAAATGCATACACTGAAGAAGGTCAATGGGGGATGGGGTGAGGGGTCCTTATTTTATACTGCTGATGGAGCAAGAATATATTTAAAGGAGATCAAACAGGAAATTATATGATACTGTATTCTACAATCAAAAGCACTTTAAGGTATCTACATGGTGTACAGAGTTAAAAGTAGTTTAAAAACAATAGAAGAGGTTTTGAAATAATATAACTGAATTCTGTAAATATAAATTTCTCACCAAAGAAAAGGGCACTTGCCCCATGTTGTCTATTCATTTCCCTACCTGATGGATAAAATATGGATCTTAATCAGCCAACAATATAGTAGTTTTCTGTCACATCTCTCACAAGAGCTGCCTTATGGCTTTGTTTCAAATTTTCCTTGAATATTATTACTAATTTTGACACTGTTAATTCTTCAGAAACCACACAGCTCTAATCATCCACTATCTTTCTTGTTAAGAATTCCTTGTGCCTTCTTTGAAAATCTGCATTGAAGCTTTGGATTAAGTCCAGTTGTTATCTTCAGTTTCTTTTCTTTAAAGAAAGATGTCACTTATTCTGGCTGTATGAATCCTGTGAAATAGCTGAGTGCTTCTTCAGTAACTGTGTTTCCGTTCTGGCTTCTTTCTCCCCTGTTGTACATGTAGGCTCTTCTATTTTCTCTTCATACATATTCTGGTGCAGATTTCTCATCACTTTTGTTTCCCTCATTTATACCGTCTCTTTCTTGTGTGTTAGTAAGAAGATATTGTCTGCTGGACTGCACACAGTTCTCCAGACTGTATCTCACACCCAATATTTATTAAAAGATAAAAATGTTTCTCCTAATAACACCTCATCCTTTGTATTCTAGTTTGGTCTCAGCATTCAGTACTGCATTTCTCATCCCTTACTTGCCTTTCAGAGAAACAAAGGCACAATAAATAAGTTACACTACATGGCAAATTATATTGTTTGTTTAATAAAACAATAATAAAAGTAACCATTTGATATATAAGCTGCTAGTTTTCACATAAGACCTTCCTGACATTTGCCATAACACAATACAGTTTTGCATAAATGCTAGTAGTAACACTCAAAAAGTTAATGCTACCATATCATAATAAATGTAAATAATTCAGGTTATCCTGCTAAGGGAATCAATGTGTCATCATTTTGTTAACATTTAAACTAGAAAATCTACAGAATCTAAAGTATTACATCCAAAATTGTTCTTTCCTATATGTTGCAAAATAATCTTCTCAGTGACTAAGAATTTACAAAAGAAGTCTGTTTATATGTCAGGGTAAGTCTGTAGAGGGCATGTTAATCAACACCACAACCATCTTCACTTTGTACAAGTGTTCCATAATGCGTAAAGGTTTGTTTTACAAGAAAAGGAATCATATGGTCACCTTGCCAGATAATAGTAACCCCTGTGCACTATATTTGAAGAGTGATGTATATCATATATACATCATATATCATGTAAATGTGTATATGTGTATCATATATACATCATATATCATGTAAATGTGTATATGTGTATCATATATACATCATATATCATGTAAATCTGTATATGTGTATATGTTCGCTACTCAATTTTGTTAGTTTTGTGTTATCTGCTTGTCGTATCAGTTTGTGTTCGTGCCTTGTGACAATAAACTGTGGATTATAACTTTGTTGGCAGTCGTTGGCACTTATTGGTGTTTACCGAAGGTATCCTTGGAGGTACTGTTAAGCAAATTTTATCCTACCTTTATTACACTCACAAACCCATCCCATCTTTCCAATAGCCAATCACATCGCTAACCCAACACTACCTTCTCCATTTTCCCACTACTATCACACCTCCTCAACTAACATGTACAAGCATACCTTACCTATGCTCACTGCATGCACTCTCCTTGCATATCTTACATCCTACAAAGCTCCATCATTCCCACACTCAACAACTACCACTGTACTACTACTCACACCACCACTCACTTCTCACCCTCACTCAGCTCCACTCCCACCAACTCAAGAACCATCCCTATGCACCCCTGCATATTCTACCAACTATATTACTCAAACATAAAGCATCCCTACAACTTAACATAGTAACCCTCCCACCATACCTATTACCCACAGAGCACAATCATAACGTTTCCCTAATAAACAAACACATTCAAAAACTGAGAAAATGAATAACCTCATGCATATCAAAACTAGCCCTAAGTGGAGACATCCACCCCAACCCTGGCCCTACCATCTCCAACCCCAATCCTCGTAATCAGACTAGAAACCACAACTTCTCCCATATCACAGCCAATAGAAAGCCAAGTGACTTCCTTCTACTAAGCCTAAATATTAGAAGTACATCCAACAAAGTCCATGAACTGCATGCCACCATAGACTTGTACTCCCCAGATATAGTCATCCTGACAGAAACCTGGCTAAAACCTCACATTACCAGTGAGCAAATACTCCCTACCGGTTACGGCATACTAAGAGTAGACTGGCTAAACAAGAAAGGAGGCGGTGTAGCTATAATATTTAAACAGCATCTAAACATCCAGATCTTAAAATCATCAGCTCCACAAATAGGCAATGAAGAAATAATATATACCAACCTCAAAATAAACCAAAGCAAAACCATCAGCATAACTGGATGCTACTTCCCACCTGGCCAAAACATCCCTCCACTAGAAAACCTCCTCAGCTGGTCTACCCACCATCTCCCCCAAGAAACTATCATTTTAGGTGATTTCAATATTGACTGGCAATCCTGTTCTGGCAACAATCCAACCCATCATATAAACCTTCATGGCTTCACCCAACTAGTCCAGTCGCCAACCCGGATAAATAAAAACTCCAACAAGCACACTACCCTGGATTGGATACTAGTCAGTAAGAGCCCTCAGTCATATAAAACAGGCTGCTTATCAGATAGCCTCAGTGATCACTCCCCAACATTCCTACTCAAAAAATAGCTATACCAAGATAAACCTGTCATCTACCGTCAAATACGTAAAAAACTAAACTTTAACCCACTCACAGTCATCTCATCCCTCAAAGAATGTAACTGGCATCCCCTAAAGTACCTCAGTCTAGATGACGAAGTTGAATTTTTTAATACTACCTTCCTGAGCATCCTTAATTACCATGCCCCTATAAGGCTTTCCAGAACGAAAGCACAACCCTCCCCATGGCTACAGAAAACCACTAAGTCAGAAATGAAACATAGGGATAAAGCCTGGGAGCACTGGCACAAAACCAAAACCCCCTCAACTAGACAGAAATTCCTAGAACTACGCAATAGAGTTAAAAAGTTAATAAAACAGGACAAATTCCAATACTACCACTCTGCCCTAGACTCCTCCCAACACAGCCCCAAACAATTCTGGTCCTCCATAAACTCCATCCTCCACCCAGGTAAAGTCAGTACCCCTCCTCCTAACATCCCTCACTCCTCCAAAAATATTGCTACCTCATTCAACTCACACACTTCACACAAACCACACTATCACTAGCCAAACAACACAACCCGCCTCCCCTCCAGCCCACACCTTCAACTAGTAATCTCCCCACTGCCTTCTCTTTTTCTCCTGTACCTACTTCCAACATAAAAAAAACTCTTAACTAAACTTAAGCTCACCAAATTAACAGCAGACAACCTCCCAAGTAAATACCTTCAAATCGCAGCTGATGCTCTGGCCTACCCAGTATCCATCTTAATTAACCGATCTCTGTCAGAAAGCTACATTCCCACACTGTGGAAAGTATCACATATAATTCCCCTCCGCAAGGGCAGCCCTTCCACAGAACTAACCAGTTACCGCCCCATAGCTATTCTCTCTCCACTCTCCAAAATACTAGAGAGATGCATACATTCTCAGGTCTCAGACTACCTCCTTACTAACAACCTCCTTTCCAATACTCAGCATGGTTTCCGACCAAACCATAGCACCATCACTGCCTTACTCTCCTTTACTAACACTATCCTTCGGCATAAAAACAATGGCTATCTCTCCTCTGCTACTTTCCTAGACCTATCTAAAGCATTTGACATGGTCCCACACAAAAAACTCATCTCTGTCCTCAATAACCTATCCTTCTCTCAATCAGTCACCAACTGGTTTTAGAGTTACCTGTCTGACCGCCAACAATCCATTGTATGGCAGAATGACATATCTCCCCAACTACCTGTCTCCATAGGGGTTCCCCAAGGATCCATCCTTGGACTCCTACTCTTCTCTGTTTTCACCAATAATCTAGCCTCTGCCACCAAACATGGCACACTCATACAATACGCAGATGACTCAACCATCATCTGCTCAGCCCAGTCCCTACCCAAACTGCAAAAAGTCACACAGGAAGCCTTTTCCTCTGTTGAAACTTGGTTATCTGATGCCCAATTAATACTCAACCCAAACAAAACTAAACTACTCATCTTCCAACCCACCAAACATACTCAAAACAACTCTCACTTTAACATCACAGCAAAAGACAACACCACTATATACCCAACTGAATACACCAAATTGCTAGGAGTGGAAATAGACAATAAACTAAAATTTGACATTCACATATCCATGACCATAAAAAAGTCTACAAAAAACTAGGAGCATTATACAGAAATAAGCAACTTCTCACCAAAGCAGCAAAGATTTCAATAGCAAATTCCCACCTTATCTCCGCCCTACTTTATGCCTCTCCAATATATACCAAACTAAGGCAATGCGATCTAAACAAGCTAGAGACCTGCTACAACAAAATCGCCAAATTCGCCACAGGGACATCCTACCGTAGTCACCACTGTCTCTCACTTGTTGAACTGGGCAGGCTTGAACTCCCTCACCTCCTTCAATGGTATCAACTATCACTCGCCCACAAACTAGTAAACCATCCACTAAATGTCCCATCCCTCCAGAATCTACTCCAACCCTATCGCACCACCAGACCACTAAGATCCAGCAACAAAATTCACTTGCAGATCACTAAAGCCAATAACTCTTCTGGTGAAGCACTATTCTCTTGCGCCATAGCCAAATTATGGAACTCCCTCCCACCCACAATTACCTCTGTACCATCATGCACCCACTTCAAAACTTTACTAAAAGCGCACCTAAAAACATGCTGACTATGCCCTTGCAACTCCCACTCTAATATCACCCACCCCATCCAACCACTACCTTTCTTTCCACCCCACTAACTACCTTGATTATAGCAAGGTCAGATGCTCATAAGCCTAGTACTTATTATACAGCAGGAACTTCTTATTGTAACATTTGTTAATGTCTGTTATGTACTTCGCAGTTAAAGATTCTAGTTATCTACTGATGTATTATGTTCTTCATCTGTAAATATGTTTGTAATTAATTGCTATGTTAAATTGTTAATTGCTATGTAATCCAATGTAACTACTGTCTGCTTATTTTAACTGTGGAGCTTTTCTCCCCGGGCCTCCGCTGAAAATGGACCTACGTCCAGTCGGACACTCCCAGTCAACAAATGTAAATAAATAAATAAATAACTAAATTATATATTTTACTCCTAGTATGTACTCGTTTTTTATACATTTTGGCCTTGTCCGCATGTCTGCATTTGACACAGAATATACAAACAAAGTGACCAACTTGTTTTTTGAAATATATCAGACCTGTTCTTAAAACATGTCCTGCAAAAAGGATCCCATATACAACATTAAGTATGACTGTAACAAGAATTTTTATTCTGAGATTTAATATAAATAAGTGACAACAGTTTTGAAAAGCAACCATAATTGGGTTTGATGTGTGTGTGTGTGTGTGTGTGCGTGTGTGTGTGTATATGTGTGTGTGTGTGTTTATGTAAATGAGCATGCATGCACCTATGTGTGTGTGTGTGTGTGTGTGTGTGTGTGTGTGTGTGTGTGTGTGTGTGTGTGTGTGTTTGTGTATGTGTTTGTGAGCATGCATGCATCTATGTGTGTGTGTGTGTGTGTGTGTGTGTGTGTTTATGTAAATGAGCATGCATGCACCTATGTGTGTGTGTGTGTGTGTGTGTGTGTGTGTGTGTGTGTGTGTATGTGTTTGTGAGCGTGCATGCATCTATATGTGTGCATATGCATGTGTGTATGTGTGTGTGTGTGTGTGTGTGTGTGTGTGTGTGTGTTTGTGCGCATGCATGCATCTATATGTGTGTGTGTGTGTGTGTGTGTGTGTGTGTGTGTGTGTGTGTGTGTGTGTGTGTGTGCTTGTGTGTGTCAGCATGCACATGTGTGTGTGTGTGTGTGTGTGTGTGTGTGTGTGTGTGTGTATATGTGTGTGTGTGTGTGTGTGCGTGTGTGTGTGTGTGTGTGTGTGTGCGTGTGTGTGTGAGCATGCATGTATCCATGAGTGTGTGATATCTCCATAATTCGGAAGATGAGAATGTAATGTATGTGACTGAAGAACAAGACCTTCTGTTTATTTATTATTTATTTGACATTTGTTTACAATGGAAGTCTGACTGGGCCAAAAAAGTGCCCCCTTTCAATGCTGGTCCAGGGAGAAAAACTCCATATGTAATAGGGGTATACAAAATGTAATGAGAAAACATCATGAACATTTGATAAAATTCAGGTTAGGGATAGTTCTGATAGTTAAAGGTTGGAAGTTCTAAACGTTTGCAGCTGAGTAAGAGTAAAGGCTTTGGCTAGAGGATTTGGTTGGTTTAGACACACTGATAAGCTGAGATCTTTATGGGATGTAAAGGTCGAGTAATTCTTTAAGGGCTGGACAAGCTAAGGGTTTGTGGATGATGTGATGGACAGTTATGAATTGCAGATGGGAAGGAAAGTAATGTTTTATAGTGGTGTGTGAATGGGTTTGCACTGGTGGTGAACAACACTTTTGTTGTAACAGCTTTCAAGCTAATTTTTAGGAAAGACTGTAAACTGGTCAGAATTGGGACCTGCACCGAGCAAACAGGGTAAAAGGTAGGGTTTGGCTAGAGTAATGTTGGTAGTTGTAGTCAGGAAGTTTTTGTTCCTGTATAACATACCACATTTCTGGTGCGTTTTCTTGATGCCACTTTGGATGTGAAGGTCAAACTTAAGATTCTCACTGATTATTACTCCAAGTAATTTAGTATGGGGGAACATTTCAATTTTAGTGTTGTTTACACTAAACGATTCATTACACTAAATTATTCTACAGAATATTTATTATAAAATGTGATTCAGATAACTTTTTGTGTCATGAAAGTATGCTGAAATTTTTCAGAAACTCTACTGCAGGTTGTATTCATTTGGGTAAGCTGACTCCATATAATTTCCTCATAGATATATCTCAAATAGCAGCCAAATAGTTGTTAGAAGATGGACTTTTATACTTGACAAAGTGATCTTCCAGTTTGTTAACTCTATCATCCTGAAATGTCATCATATTAGCATCATACCTGAATGAAAAGCAGTGGGAGAAAATGCATTAGTTATTCTAAAGTGTTGTCCCACAAGGATCAGATGACATCCAGGTAACGCCTCCACATTATAGCCTTACTGATCTGTGGAGCCATTCTTCAGGGTGTACAAGGCCAACAGTAAGAAATGTGGATATAGAGCTAAATAAATTGAGGCACAGAAGTACAGCCATAATACTGTCACAAGCTTGTGAATACAATTCATTAAAAACATTTTTGTGAACGGAAGCAGTTCACAAATTTCAGCAACAAGGATTTAATTCTTCTATAGTGAATATCATTGTGAATAGATTAAGGCTGTACATTTCATACAAACTTTGACGACTGTGAATGCATACAAACATTGTGGTGGAATAAAATTATAAATTAGTGATTGCAGAATTATACTGACACTGAAGAAAAGTTTAACACTTTGTTGGAAAATGTAGATTGTGGCCTGATCTATTTTTTTTTCAGTGTGATAACAAATGCTTTCACAATTTGTGTGGTACTTCTTTGGGCTGCCTTTACGCTAGTTTACTCATATCATGAGGCTGGTCCAGCATTATTTAACCAATGGCCATTTGTATCTATGTCACCTCAAGGGGTTCATGCTATCTTATATTTTAAAAGTGAAAAATAGCAGAATTTACATGAAGAAATATTAAACAAAGTCTAACGAATCAAGCAACATTTCTACACAAAATACTCATTTCAGTTTTTCTACCAATAATATCATCAGAATTTCAATGAAAACTTTCTCAATGTTTTCATTACAAGTTACTTCAACTAATTTAAATGCAAAAATAGATGGCTCAGATTATGACTGGGACAATTTTTTTTTCTGTAGGAAGCCTGAGATTAGAGGGGAAAAATAAACTGTATTAATTTAAAAGTGATGCATTTATGTTTAAAACAGACTGCTTTAGTTCTTTACTTAAATGTCACACTTCATTAGTTGTTGTTTGTCTTTCAACTTTTCCCGGTTAGGGGTCGCCACAGTGGAGCTCCGGTCTGCTAATGTTTGGCAGTAGACTTTCACAAACGCCGAGGTGCCAGCTCGATGTTCAACCTTCAATGATGGCATGCCCATTTACGCATGTCTTTCGAACACCCACCCAACCATTGAGAGGACATGCAAACTCTACACAGAAGGCACTCCCTGCACTCCAGCCAAGAATCGAACGGGAGAACCTCTTGCTGTGAGGCAACAACGCTACCGCTGCACTACCGCGGATGTACACTTCACTAGTAAACTATTTAAATAATGTTTCTAAATCATATCATAATTTGAACATTTTCTTTCAGTGTTTTACTAATCTTAATTTCAATAAATTTCAAAGCATTGTGTAATCCGAATTTTAATGTTATTTTAATAGTCTGGCAATGCGACACCATAAAACTCCATTACCAATCATTCTGCTGACCGTTGTAATGCTGTGGTGACCCCTAACTGGAAAAAGCTGGAAGAAGATGAGTTGTTACTTATAATGGTAGATATGCGAGAAACCTTTGCAGCAGAACTGATATCCTTACACATTCTCCTGAAGATTTATTCTCTTCTGCCTACCTAAAATAATCTAAACCATTGTTTTGCAAGTTTTATGATTTGGTACTTATCTGTTTACTGCTACAGCTGCATAACTGAAATTTAACTGGTGGAACTAATGACTAACCTGCCTCCTACAGAGCCAGAGGTTTAAGACTAGGAACTGCTAATGAGCTTCACCCTGTAGGGCTGAATGTGATTCCCCAAGTCTCTGTTTGCCTTGATCTTGATCATATCACTTAATCAAGCAGGTCACTCTCTAGTGGGCTTAATTAATAAATAAAATCATTGTGTGATGTAATGGTGACATATAATAGTGACTTTATATAGTGGCACTAGCCAATGGTAGAAGATACATTGTATCTCATGTTTTGGACATCAGTGCAAGCTTAATGAACATAACATAAGAAGAACATACGTGTTACTGCTGCTACTCCTGCAGTCCTGTGTTTCTTTTCATGTATCAGATATGTATATCTTTACACAAAAAATGTTTATCTTCTACAGCGGTATTTTACTGTTCATCTTCTCCGTTTTCTGTGTTCACCAGAGCTTCCATTAGCCTCACTGCCTTGCGCACTTTCACTTTGTGGGAGGGGCATTCTTTCCAGACTGTTTCTCCTAAGAAAGGACTGGAATCAACCCTTCCTTGCCGCACCCTCTGTGACTGAACGGAGTTCATGAATATTGTATCATGTTTACTGAGCAGAATTTTTCACTGCTCTGCTTTCACAGTCATTATGCTTAAACTCCGTCCAGGTACAATTCATAGACAGCAGCTGCACATAGTAGCAGCACGTTTAGTGTCTTTAGGAACAGCTTATGCTAATGAGGCAGTGATTACATGTAAACAGGGGCTGACTGAAATTCTGTCACCATCTTATGTAAATAAGTATATGCAACCAAATAAGTATATGTAGAAATGGATTCAGTTTATAATTTCGAAATACTGAAATACCTAATTTCAGTATGACTGTAACAAGAATTGTTATTCTGAGATGTAATATAAGTAAGTGACAACAGTTCTGAAATGCAACTATAATTGGTTTTGATGTGTGTGTGTGTGTGTGTGTGTGTGTGTGTGTGTGTGTGTGTGTGTGTGTGTGTGTGTGTGTTTGTGATCATGGAGGAAAGTTAAACAGCGACAAATTACTGATTACTGGTACAGTAACCTAATCAATACCAGTCCTTAACAAGAATTATTTTTACCTTTGCATTTAATAGCAGCAGTACAGGTTGACATGACAGAGAGACTACAACTGCTATTACAGTTAGTACATTTCTGCAATTTTTATGAATGACAAATGTCACATGTGAGAGAATGGGTCAAATGTCAGTCAATATTTGTTTTAAGTTTTAAAAATTTGTGGCAGTAAGAAGAAAGACGCAGGAGAAACAATTTAGCAGTCTGGGTGTCACTTGTTGGATGGAGCAAAACACAGGAGAAACAACTTACCAGTCTAGATTGTTACAATTAGGAAATTGGTTTAACAGTGGCTCAGTATTTACTTTCACATTAAAACATGCTGCAGCAACAGGGGACAATACAACACAGAGACAACATTTCTCCAGAGGAGAAGCACATCATTATGCATGCATGCTCTGAGGATGTATGGGAAATGTCTAAATGTAGCAGTACATTTGTCATGCATGCCTGCTCTGAGGATGTATGGGAAATGTCTAAATGTAGCAGTAAATTTGTCATGCATGCATGCTCTGAGGATGTATGGGAAATGTCTAAATGTAGCAGTAAATTTGTCATGCATGCATGCTCTGAGGATGTATGGGAAATGTCTAAATGTAGCAGTAAATTTGTCATGCATGCATGCTCTGAGGATGTATGGAAAATGTCTAAATGTAGCAGTAAATTTGTCATACATGTGTGCTCTGAGGATGTATGGGAAATGTCTAAATGTAGCAGTAAATTTGTCATGCATGCATGCTCTGTGGATGTATGGGAAATGTCTAAATGTAGCAGTAAATTTGTCATGCATGCCTGCTCTGAGGATGTATGGGAAATGTCTAAATGTAGCAGTAAATTTGTCATGCATGCATGCTCTGAGGATGTATGGGAAATGTCTAAATGTAGCAGTAAATTTGTCATGCATACATGCTCTGAGGATGTATGGGAAATGTCTAAATGTAGCAGTAAATTTGTCATGCATGCGTGCTCTGAGGATGTATGGGAAATGTCTAAATGTAGCAGTAAATTTGTCATGCATGCGTGCTCTGAGGATGTATGGGAAATGTCTAAATGTAACAGTAAATTTGTCATGCATGCCTGCTCTGAGGATGTATGGGAAATGTCTAAATGTAGCAGTAAATTTGTCATGCATGCATGCTCTGAGGATGTATGGGAAATGTCTAAATGTAGCAGTAAATTTGTCATGCATGCATGCTCTGAGGATGTATGGGAAATGTCTAAATGTAGCAGTGAATTTGTCATGCATGCGTGCTCTGACAATGTATGAGAAATGTCTAAATGTAGCAGTAAATTTGTCATGCATGCGTGCTCTGCAGATGTATGGGAAATGTCTAAATGTAGCAGTAAATTTGTCATGCATGCATGCTCTGCGGATGTATGGGAAATGTCTAAATGTAGCAGTAAATTTGTCATAAATGCATGCTCTGCGGATGTATGGGAAATGTCTAAATGTAGCAGTAAATTTGTCATGCATGCATGCTATGAGGATGTATGGGAAATGTCTAAATGTAGCAGTAAATTTGTCATGCATGCATGCTCTGAGGATGTATGGGAAATGTCTAAATGTAGCAGTAAATTTGTCATGCATGCATGCTCTGAGGATGTATGGGAAATGTCTAAATGTAGCAGTAAATTTGTTAGCAGATCACCCCTTATGCATGCATACAGCAATAAAAATGGTACCTTACATATTCCAGATCCTCTCAATCATAAGCATGTAATATAATCTGAAGAGCTCCATTTCAGTCATGAAGCCTCCCAACCAGTCTGCCACTTTAGTTTAATAAACTGGCTGATTCCTTTTCTTTTCAAATTATTTTATTATACTCACAGATTTTTAACTGAATTCAGTTTTTGCTTGATATACAGACCATCTAGTAGACATGCACCTGCCTGTTGATAGGCTTTATTTACATTTTCTGCTTTAAAGCCCATATCCAACAAATTTTTAGAATGACCTATCAAACCCATTTGGTTTAGCAGTTAGGATTCCTGATTTTCACCCAGGTGGCCTGCATTTGACTCCTGATATGGATATGATCCATTCTTTGGGAAGCAAGCTAAGCTTAAAAAGGCTCCCTGAAGTCAGTAGCCTAGTAATCAGCTAAGAACTTTGAGAGACTTCTATGTTGTCAGAGCTACAGACTTATTAATGATCATTGGAATATAGAAGGTCACTAGGCTAATGGCCCCAGGGCCCTTACATGCCTAGCCAAGTTCAGCTTGTGTTCCCAAGGGTGTCTGCTTCAAGCAGACATTAAAATCAGCACATGTTGCCCCTGTCGAAGAGGGACACAGGTGGAACCCCTGGGGTGATCATGTGAATTCATGGCCTAGTGATGCATCATCACAAATAGTTGCTCAGAGCCCAGTCCATTTAAAGGACAGCAGCAGACAGTGAAGAAATAGTCTACATACAAGAAGTAGATCTAAATGCTAAAAGTGTCAAGTAGGGCAAAGCTGGTCATCAAAAATACCCAAGCAAAAATGAGACATGCAATGTTAGTGACTGCATAAAACAAAGCAGGCTGGCATTAACTGGTGATATTCTAATCAGTATTCTTAATGTTTTATCAGCAGTAAAAACAGTTTTAATTCATTCATTGCTATTATTCGCAATGTAACCCATACAATCCTGCAGAAAATCTTCATTGGTGGGTTAATGGTAAGTGAAGATGTTGTATTCTCAGCCCTTTAATGTGTTTTATTTGAAGACGTTGGAATTATTATTTGTAGTAATGTAGTAATCTCTGTCAGGTTCCTTTCTTTATTTGTAGCAATCTCTGTCAGGTTCCAGTCTTTATTTGTAGTAACCTCTTGTCAGGTTCCTTTCTTTATTTGTAGCAATCTCTGTCAGGTTCCTTTCTATTTATAAAAGAACTGCAAGCCCTTCAAATTCTGATTAACATGAGACTGGTACAATACTGAACAACAGAGTAACAGCTGGCTTCTAAAGTAGGATTGAGAGAGTAAAAACAGATAGGTAAATCATGGAAAGAGCTGTGGAAAGAAAAAAAAATATATATATATATATATATATATATATATATATATATATATATATATATACATACTGATTAATTCCAAGTTTTGAATCTGTTTAATGATGTCTCATTAATTCACAAAATCTGGCAGAATTTAATCACAAACATGGAATCTCTGTTCAGTGTATACATTGCATCAGTGTATGATGTATGCGGTAGATAAATGGGCATTAAAAAACAAGCTAAGAAATACAAACCACCCAGTTTTCAGCATATTGCAGTGAAATATTTGGAAATGCAGTTAACATGCAAATTAAAAATCGTCCTCGGTAATTTTTTTGCTGAGTGTCAACCAGATAACTTCTTACTGAAATTTCGGCATTTGAAATACTGAATGCCAACACACTGAAAAAAAAATTAAATTAAAAAAAGACCAAAAATGCAGGAGAAGACCGAATCTCAAACATAGCTCTTCTCCTTTAAATTTTTTTTTTTTTTTTTTTTGCAGGGAGACAAGCCCCCACCTCAACTTATTTATACTAACTCTGAGATCATCATAGCTCAGTGAAAATGGAATATTCTATGAAATGCTTTACTTGGACTTGATGTAAGTGGGTCTGACTTTCAGTATTTTGGGACTCGCTATAGCGGGTCTCAATGTTTCAAGTTACCTAGTCAGACATGTATAACTTTAGAACATAAAGAACTGAAGCTTTCCTGCTGCTTATAAACTCAGTACTAATACAACAAAGGGTCTGGAGTAAGAATATATTACAGGTGCTGTCCAGTAGTAATTCATTCTCAAGATGTTCCATAGTATTGCTGCAGAGTAGGAGGTCTGCAGTGCAATCAGCCACAGACCGTATGCATCCTTACCACACTCCTTGTGCAAATTACCAAAACAACATTGTGTTTATCAAGAACTGTTCACTTAGATTCCAGAAAAACAGTAGCATATTTTGATGATTAATGTTTTCCTTCCTAGCATACAAAATGTGGAATATATTTCTGCATGGACCATGCCTTGTTTAAATCTCTTGCACATTCTCATCTCTCAAATGCTCTTGTGGTATCAAGTAATTACCCCAGCAAGACAAGTGTAATAGAATGCACAAAGCAAGTGTCACTGAGGGCATAATTACTGTCTTTTTTTGAATGAGGTTGTTGCCCCTTTCCCATAGCTGCAATGAACTTGAGGTTAATTATATTAAGAAAGGGGCATGGCAGGATGAAGCCCCCTCCTGAGTCATAAGACGGGAGCTTAGTCTCCATGAAAAAGCTAAGGGCGAATTTTACTTTATGTTATTTGCTTTTCTTAGGCAAGCAGAATTCAAGCAACATAAAGCCAGTTATTCCAATTTTCCTATGCTAATAGAACATGTGAATATTAATTGTGTTTCCTAAACGTATGGAATTATTTCACCTTTTTTGACTTAATTTCCCTTCTCCTCATAGATGAGTGTATTTACTCTAATCCTATTCCTCCCTTTTGTTTTTGGTTCTGTCCTTTCTTCATTTCACTATTGCTAGTCCATCTCAGACCCGTATTGCATTTCTGGTCTTGATATCTCTATTAATTTGCTGTTCTTTATCCTTCCATACCATCTCCTTCCCTTAAGGAGGTCACTACTAGGCCCATAGTATTGCAGGTGCTGGAGGTATTGTGCTAACGAGTCAAGACATAAATCGACACTTATGTCCTCACACTCACAGCAAGATCATGAGCTCATCAGTGTAACGATTTCCACTCGTGGTCATTTTTGCTTATCCTTGTCAATGATATTGTCCTAGTCTTCACTAGGAAGTACTCACTGTACCACTTTATCCTTTACTTTTCCACAAGGTAAGGGGCAAACAGCCCTCAGGGTAGGGGGCAAATAGCTCTTAGATGCTCATGCTCCCCTCCCCTTCCCATGGTAAACCTGCCAGTGCCTGAGATTATTGATGAACAAGACCCACTGATGTCATGAGTTGAATCTGTAGCTTTGTGCCGACATGACAGATACAAGCTTTTGAATTAGGTAGCTGCAAAGATTAACTTGTGCTTTAAAGTCAGAGAACTTTTGTGGGAATTCTGCACATATGGTACAACTATGTACTTCACAAAAATCTGTGCTGTGACACATTTCAAGGGCATCAAGAATTCTATAAAATAAGTAGCTGCTTATTGATTACTTGGGTTATGAATAACATACAAAACTGTAATTTCTATGCATTTTTATTACTTTAATAAGTGATGGCGTGGTTTCTATGAAGTTTGGAGATTGCTTTCTCCCTTGAATGATCAGATATGAAGTTTGGAATTTACAACTGACTGTTTAATTCTTCATTTTTCTTGGAGGTAATAGATCTGTTTAGAACTTTGTTGTGGTGTGAATGTGTGTGTGTGTGTGTGTGTGTGTGTGTGTGTGTGTGTGTGTGTGTGTGTGTGTGTGTGTGTGTGTGTGTACAGATAGAAAAAGTGATAGCATATACATTATAGCTAGAAGGCATCTTTTACTTAAAATATATCAAATAGACCATCCTTCAACAACACAAAACACTGTGAAATGAACCATTAATATAAATTGCTAGAAATAAAACTTATAAATCATAAAAATCCAACAGATTAGCTTCCCTGCCACTCTCCAGGATCAACACATGATCTCAAATTTAGCAATGAATAAAGAACAGTTTGCAGTAACAGTGTTACCTAGCACCTCATGAATACTTTGGACATCTAAACAGTTGCATACAAAATAACCATTTACCATTAATGTAGGAGCAGCTTTCACCCCCACCCCTCTTAGATATAGTTTTGTGTTAATGTTGCATGATGACAGTTAATTCACTAATAAACTGTTGTAGTCAATTAAATACAAGTCCGGTATAGTACTTTTCAATAAACCATGATAGTAATGAGTCTTTCCTCCTGGCAAGCTTGTCTACAACCTGTGCAATTGATGACCTGGTCATCACAACCATTTATAAATATATATGTGTACAGGAGGGGGTTTCCACCTAGCAAGCTTGTCTATAACCCGTGCAACTGATGACCTGGTCATGGCAACCATTTATAAATATAAATGTATACAGGAGGGTGTCTTCACCAACTGCACATGTTGTTTTTTCAAAAATAGCTGAAGATAACTTAATGAACAAAACCCAGGGAAACTCCCTAAAGCGTATTACCATTGGTCAAATGGGGCTGCAAATCCTCTCTACCCCATTCAGTTGAAAAATGATTGTTAATCATCTCTAAGTTGCGTTTTAATCAAAAATTCTTCACTTGTTTGTGATACAGTCAACAGTGTGTCAACCAACACAACCCCCAACACACCCCCAGGTATAAATATAAGATGGCACAGTGGTGCAAACATTGCTGATTCACAGCTCTTGGTTTCTCTGTGTATAATTTGCATACCAATTCTGTATCTAAATATTTTTTTCTGGAGTCTCTGGTCTCCTACGGCATCTCAAACACGTCAGTGGGTGAACTGATGATATTCCAAATTGCCTGTATGTGATTATGATGTTTGCCCGTGTGTGTTTACTACTGCCAATAAACTGTTGTCCCATTCAAGCATGGTTCCCTACCTTATGTCAATTGCTTACCATGACAAGCTCGGCCTTCTATGTGGCACTGAATAGATAAGATAAGATAGATTTTAGCAAATGAATGAATAAAGGTGTACATATGTACACACACTTGCTGATAAATGACCCAGCTGTAGGATATCTTGAAATGTCACAGAAAAGGCATTAGTACTTAAAAATTATTGTGACCGCCCTACTTTTGTGACTTAATATTGTCCTTTCATCTTGGGTGGACTCAGGTCTTGGTCATAAACTTTTTAGCCTTTATAGCCGCAACCAAAAAGTTGCAATCCAGGCACTCGTGCCACTCATAGCTACACTTACTGTTTCCTTATTATTATTATGATTTTTATTATTATTAGCCTTATTCTTCTGCTATTTCTATGTTGTCTTATTTAGCTTGTTTAGTTTATATCTAATGATATTCCTCTACAGGAATTACATGTAGGCATGTTTCTGTGTCACAGGGAGATGGAGCCCTGACTGTGACCCAGATGACCAGAGTTCAATTAGCAGCAGCAACACTGTAGGAGCCAGGCAAGGAGTCGAAAGGACTGAAGTGTTATGCGGCCCACTTGATTCTCCTGGTGGATGGGGAAGATGTTCACAACCTGGGGCACACTGAACAGTGCAGTTTCCATAATGGAGACTGGGGAAACCACTGCTCACGGTTTTGGGGCTTGGTAAGGAATTGTTGTAAGGAATTCCCCTTGTAGAAGTGTGGGGATATCTTCTCAAGTTTCAGCCCATTCCATTTCCCCTCCCCAGCATTTCACTAGGTGCACGTGGGGACTTGGGTTTAAAGCACAAACATTTCAACCATGAGTCTGATTGGTGATCCCTCCCAGTCCAGCCACAAAACAGAAAAAAACTGAAAATATATTTTGTTTCCCTATGCTGTCAAACTTTTTCTCCCCTTCTTATTTTGTAATTGTGTTAAAAGCACACCTACATATTTCCTTAAGCCACGCCTAAAACAATTACATATTTAGTCTTGTTAGTGTTTTTAGATTATTATTATTATTATTATTATTTAATTTAATGTGATACATTAAGTTTTGATCCACAGTCATATTTCTTCCACCCTTACATCTGGAAACATGACAACAAATGAAATGTGCTTGCACTGCTGGTAAGGCTAGTAGCTAGCAAAATTGGCAGATGTTCTAAATTTTTTTTAGTGTTTAGCCATATTTCTCTTCTTTGCCTTTATTATTCTGTACAAAACAATACTTAAATATGTAGGTTTTTTCCTTTGTGGAACACATTAAGCATACAAAGAGTTTAAGCATCTGTTGTTTCTCTGCCACAGGTTTATAGGTGATTCATTTGTGTGTTATGCAGTTGCTTAAAATATCAGTGTCATTGTTTTTCTTTGCTTGCATGAAACTGACATTGAAAAGTAATTGTAAGTATCATCCCTTTTAAAAGAGAATAAAATGTGGCACTTTGTTTAAAAACAACAATACATCTGATTTAGCTTGTAAAACTGCTCGATCAAGCAAAATTGAGAGCTGTGGTTACTGTAAAAGCTTTTCTGAAGATTACCGTGTTTTTGTCTCATTAAAATCAAATCTGTGATTCAAATAGTGAGCTGAAGCCTGTACTGAATTTTCTCTCATTATCATCTAAATTGTGCTGAAGTACAGCTGTTCCTATCTTAGAAAGAAAAGATGCAATGCAGAAAATTTCTCAGGCAAACAAAATGTCTCTTTTTGTTTACCAGATTCCATTTTAAAGCAGTAATATGCAGTAATTAATCAGGAATATAAATTGAATACAAATGCAGTTCTGCAATACCTTACTCCCTGAATTTTTTTCTGCTTTAATATTTCTTTTTTAATGTATATTTAAAAATGATTGAAATGTCAGTGTCATTCTTGCAGCTGCTAAGGCCTGATGATGTGTCTGTATATATTTTTTATATAATATAGTACTATAGAACACAAACACACACGAGTTCTACAATATCAAATTTACTTTCCTTAATAGTTTTAATATGTATTGCTTATGCTGTTTTACAGACACTAAGCACAATGTTTCTATTTGCTTTCCATATCGTATACCATGAATTAACTGTCATACCAATACAATATATTTAATTTTGCTTTGCTTTACTCTGAGTGCATTTGTAAATTATGGCTTGGTTAGTGTAGTGACTTGGATACACTTGCTTTGCTAAAAAGGTAGACTTTTAAGGCTTCTTCTAAAATGCCATTTTTTCCATTTGTAGGATTTGTGCAGAGATCAGTCAATTTGTTTGATTGATAACATATCCAATTCTGTTCATTCATTAATGGATAGTTTGGGCAGTCTATTTCAGATAAGCTTATGTCTGCCCCCTTCTCTATGATCACTTTAAGCTATCTTCTCCACCATCCAGCCAACCACATTCTTTGGGACCAAAGCCATAGTAACCCATCCGTTTCCCCTAGTGGCAGGAGTCAGGTCACTGGGAGAAGCCATCCATGATGGTGAAGAGTCCTCAGCACTTAACTCCCCAGAGCTAGCTGTGACTTCCACAGTTGCTGCTTGCACACAGTGCACGTGTGCAACTGCACATGCTAGACCCCAACAAGTGTATCAGTAAACCTAGTGGAGAGTCACAGAGGCCTCTATTGTTTTGGCCCTGCACCTATATTCCTATGCAGTGAGCTAGGCGCTCTCCTGGGGGGAGAAAAGTTCTATGAAGGTTCTTTCAGCAGGTGCCATTTGCATGAAATAAAATATCTAAAACCACATTCAGAGCTAATAGAGTTTCCACTGTTTACCATGATTGTACAACTAAGGAGTTCATAAGTGAGATGGTCTACAGACCCTGTTCTGTCACAACATTGGGTGCAAAATATTTAATAAACATTTGCACAGTGCAAGAACCTATATATATATATATATATATATATATATATATACCATGAAGGGTACAAAGGTTGGATGCCGTCCTGCAAAAAGCATAATGTTTAATTCACTGGAAGACATTCTCTGAGATTTTTAATAAAAAAGATTAACCATTCTTACTTTTATAAAATGGAGTACTGTCAAAACCACTCCCCCAGAAGATGCAGTCCTCTTATTTAATGCTACCTTCCTCAATGTTGTAAACAAACTGGCACCCATACCCAGCCTCACACAAAACACTATATCCTGGCTTTCTTCAGCAACAACAAAAAAAAATGAATGCAGGATAGGAATAAGGCATGGAAAATATGACAATATTAACAAAATACAGGAAAATCTCTAAAACATCAGATAACTTCACAATCAAACCAAAGTAAAAGTTAAAAATGATGAAATATATAATTATTTTTAATTTACAAAATAATGACCAATAAATCTTGTCATTTTCTACAGGTATTTCACCCCCCCCCAGGTAGAATACAGCAGCCCAGCCCATTCCCAGACATGCATCTAGAAAATATTGTTTCATTATTTAACTCCCAGTCCAATGGCACCATAAAATCACTTCTTGATATAAACTATTCACCCCAGTTTAACTTCCAACTCAATGGCAATTATAACACTCTCTCCATCAACACTGTTCGAACCTCTGTCATTAAAAAGGACCTCTTAAAATTAAAACCTACTACCCTAGCTGAAAATAACCTACCTACTGAATACCTAAAAATTACAGCAGACACCAATGCTTTGCTGGCCTTAATGCTGAATAACATATTTATCCAATGGTCTTAAGCCCCTCCCCCATAGAAGAAATTATTCATCCTACCCCTGTACAAAGGAGGAAACACAACTGATCTTTCCAGTTATAGACTATAGCTATACTTCTTCCCCTATCAAAAATCTTTAAAAAATGCATCCATTCAAACCTTCTCACCCGCATTCTTACCAATAACCGTCTCTCCTCCACTCAGCATGGCTTTAGACAAAAGCACAGACTTCTCTAACAGCATTAATTATAGCAGCAATACAGGTAATATTGTATTTGCTCTTTTATTGGACCTATCTAAAGCTTTTGTCTCTCATAATAAACTGCTCCAGCTAGCCTCCCTTGAGCTGTCTTATTCCAGTCTCTCCTGGTTCCTCAGCTACCCGTCCAACAGATGTCAAGCTGATAAATGGCAATCCAGCATTTGTGTCTTTTTCCTAGTCTCAGATGGTGTTTGCCAAGGCTCCGTACTAGGACCCCTACTATTTAAAATAGTTATCAATAATTTATATGTTGTTTCAGAACATACCAAAGTAGTGCAACCCCAACAATGCAGCCCTTATTTGTGCTGCTCAGAATCACATTCTTTTCCAACAGCTCACACAAGATTCAGTCTCCTCCATAAAAATATGGCTAGAAATATCAGATCTAAACCCCAAAAAAAGATAAAACCTCTCCTTCTCACTCCTAAGTCTTATACCAAATGCAAAGCTAACTTTCAAATCACGTCTGCAAATAACAGAAATATCAAGGTAGGCTATAGTTCTAAATTACAAGATGTTAAAGTAGATGACACCATGACATCTGGCCTCACCATTCAGCAAACAATCAAAAACACCCATTAGAGATTATGTCTGCTATATAGAGACAAACAATATCTGACTGACAGCAGCTGGCGAACATCAGCATCCATCTACCTGCTGCGTGGACTTCTGTATGCCTCTCCTATTTTCATCAACTTTTATTCCACCCTGACAACTAAACTGCAGAAGTGCTATAATAAAATAGCCACATTTGCTGCCAACAAGCTATACTCCATGCATGACTCTATTGCACTCAGGCACTTGCATTGGCTTGAGGTACCTCATCTTTTCACCTGCTCTCAACTTCAGTTTGCATGCAGGTTAGTCTTTCCAACATGAGAATGCCCTGCCCTATGTAGAGTAGTACAACTCCAGTCCACCAGCAGAGCTCTCCGGATTCTGTTCTCCTGATAAACCTCATCTCCCAAATAAATCACACAGTCACAAAAAGCAGGAAATGCTCTTTATTCCAGTTGTATCACAAAATCCTGGAACTCAATTCCCCCTCCAAATCAGGCTCCTCAATAAATCACATCTCTTCAGAGATAAATAAAAACAGTTTCTGCTTGACCACTGGCTATGCTGCTACTATTTCTCAGGCTAAATTGTTCCTAAATGACCTCTCATATGTACACATACAGGTCAGCGGGCTTTTTCTTTTCTCCTATTTTTCTGTCTTCTACTCTTCTTCTGACAAAATGGATATAATGTCTAGCTTAGCATACTATTACTACTTAACTGCACCCAATGCCAATTATGTTTCTGCAAAATATATTAACTTCATGGTTACCCGCCTTATTCATCATCATGTTTATGCAATGCTTTTAATGTTACCCGAGCATCCTGTTTGTTGTTTTGTTGTTTGGACTTTCCCAGTAAGCAGAAGGAAGCAAAATAAAATAATAATTTTACTTTGCATAAATGACACTTCTTGAAAATACCTTCACTGTGTCAATGTGAATCCCCCTGGGATGGATGAGCAGCAAGCTGGTTTAATGCTGACTTGTAGTATGCCTGCCCCTAATTAAACAGGAACCCTCTGTGTCACATGGAGCGGTTTGTCAATGAACTTCCTTTCTAGGAACTCAGTGCATTAATTGTACTATTGCATTAATATTAAAATATAGTATATGCATGTTTTATGCAAGCATGTAGGCTCGGATACTAAATGTTGATAGTTTATTTAATTAGACATTATGCTGGCCATTCAGTACAGCTGTATTCAGTGCATGAAGTATAAATTCATAGTGAAATGTTTCCGTGAAAAAAGACAGTAGACCTTAGGAATATCTTACCAAATTACACGTATCACCCAATTAAATGATGGGAGCAGTCTAGTATAAAAGGTAAAACTGCTAAATTGCATAGCTTTGTTTACATTAAATGGCGTACTGTATGTAGAAAGAAAATGGACATTAAATGGCGTACTGTATGTAGAAAGAAAATGGACATTAAATGGCGTACTGTATCTAGAAAGAAAATGGACATTAAATGGCGTACTGTATCTAGAAAGAAAATGGACATTAAATGGCGTACTGTATCTAGAAAGAAAATGGACATTAAATGGCGTACTGTATCTGGAAAGAAAATGGACATTAAATGGCGTACTGTATCTAGAAAGAAAATGGACATTAAATGGCGTACTGTATCTAGAAAGAAAATAGACATTAAATGGCATACTGTATCTAGAAAGAAAATGGACATTAAATGGCGTACTGTATCTGGAAAGAAAATGGACATTAAATGGCGTACTGTATCTAGAAAGAAAATGGACATTAAATGGCGTACTGTATCTAGAAAGAAAATGGACATTAAATGGCGTACTGTATCTGGAAAGAAAATGGACATTAAATGGAGCACTGTATCTAGAAAGAAAATGGACATTAAATGGCGTACTGTATCTAGAAAGAAAATGGACATTAAATGGCGTACTGTATCTAGAAAGAAAATGAACATTAAATGGCGTACTGTATCTAGAAAGAAAATGGACATTAAATGGCATACTGTATCTGGAAAGAAAATGGACATTAAATGGCGTACTGTATCTAGAAAGAAAATGGACATTAAATGGCGTACTGTATCTTGAAAGAAAATGGACATTAAATGGCGTACTGTATCTAGAAAGAAAATGGACATTAAATGGCGTACTGTATCTAGAAAGGAAATGGACATTAAATGGCGTACTGTATCTAGAAAGAAAATGGTAACTGCACAGGGTCAGACAATAGCTGCCAAATTCTGTCACTACTGAAAACAATTAGGGTGGGAAAATGTTGAGTATTAAATGTGTCCTTACAACATAGATGTTAATTAAAGATAGCACTTGGTTGCTGTGTAATTTTTTTTAGTTCACTGCCCGCTGAGTATTATAAAAAGTACTTGATACAGCATTGCTTATGAGTAGACCCATCAAAAGGCAGTGCATATATTTTTCTGCAGTTCTGAGTGTGAACAGACAGCTTAGAAATGTGGTACTCTGATATCTTATGCAAAAGTAACAGCACCCTGGCACTATGTATTTTGTAAATTTATGTGCAAACATAATTAAATTAAATAAACTGATGTGGATTCAATGGTGATTATTATAATATTACTACATTAAGGAACTAATTTGTATCTCTCTCTCTCTCTCTCTCTCTCTCTCTATATATATATATATATATAAAGGATGCCAGTTTTGTGCTACATTCCCTTTTTTTTGTAATGAACACCAAGTCCATGCATTACACACATTCGTACTCTGTATGGCTTCCTGTTGTAATTGTTAGACCTGTAAATGTGAGTCCCAGAATTATAGGGGGAAACAACACAATTACAGTAGAACATGCTCCAAAGTTGTTTCGTAGAGCATGTGTGTTGTGTGCCTCCATTTATTTTCAATTTTCTGAATCAACGTAAGTGATATTGATGTTTGGACGTTTCGTCCACGATAAGTACAAACACCTTACTTGGTGGTATAAATACCCTGTACGTGTATCATGTAAAACTGATATATGTTACTTTGTTACATTACTTTACTCATGTTTAAATTCTGTTGTTTGTCTTTATAAATGTAGCAATCTTCACATTCAAATTCATTGCATTTGTCTAAATATGTCGTAGCTGGAAATGGTCACTTACCTGGTTAGCAAAATAAAATGAATAAACATGTGCACATTGCTATATCAACACCAAAGCCTGTGTTATGCTTTTCCTGCCTTGCAATGTCGTGCTGTTATGTATGATGTAAAAGGTTGAAATGTTTGACTTTTTAACTTTTGCCCCATGTTTTGACTCACAGTAGGAGCCCTGACCTTGCTTTACCTAGTTGTCAACTTAAACTACTAGGCAGGGCTATTTTATAATCTTTTGGTGTTCTTTCCTCAACAGTTTGGTATTAACCATTTCTTGGTATCAGTAGCTCTGCAGTTTAGTGGGCAGCAGTGCTAACACACTTTCTAAATTGGTACTCAACAGTATATAATCCAAAGCCATAGTTTTATCCAGTTAACTGTAATGAATCTCCACAAAACCAGTTTCATTACCTGCCCCATTTTAGCACAATTATTAGAAATAAATAATATACTTGCTTAAGAGACTCACCATAAAAGGATAGCAGCAGATTACCTAAAGATTATTGTCAGTGCAACACTGAGCAAAATAAAAGATTGACTGATTTATCAATCATTTGAGTGGTAGGTTAGAGTTTTTCTGGCTGGGTTAGTTCCGCAAGGTCTATGGACAGTTTTCACAGGACATCCAAGGTGGTATTTATGTTGACTACAGAAATCTGACCATCATACCTGAATCCATGCTGATAAAAGTAACTGTGAAAGGTACCAAAAACTAAGATTAGCTAATATCACACCTCCTTCTTGCCATTACAGAAGTACTGCAGGCTTCAGTCTTTTCAAATTATTATACAATAAAAACAAAATATGTTATAGATCGCTATACTAATTTCCAGGATAGGCTGAAATTCTAAGACAATACACAAACAGCCAGGACTATACAACAAGAAGTGTACAACAGGAATGCTAGGAAGGGAATTTAAAGCTGGAGGCCTAGTGTTAATTTTGATCCAGTTTACAAAAAAATGGTTAAGTGGTAGGGTCCATTTAAAACAAAAGTAAAATTAACTGTTGTAGAATATAGTGTTAAAGAGTTCAGTTAAGAGTAAAATTGAGCAAATTGCATCAAACATCTTACAATCACTGAAAGAAATACAATCCTCTGTAGTTAGATTAATATCAGAAACTATGTCTGGCAAAGAAAGCAAGATGACATCTATACCCGCAGTTTTTGCAGATAACACACTAAACCACACAGACAACAAATGAAAGAGTTTCAGTTAAGAAATGAAGATGTTTTCATAGCTACCTGGCAGAACAGCTCTGATTCATTACTGTACTGAGACTATTACATGGGAAATAGTTAACATAAAACCTTATGGGATACCAGAAGCACAAAGAACTGCTGTGAAAGATAAGATACAGAAGATGCTTAATGTGGAGGTGGTGGAGGTGTCAGAAAGTGAATGGAACAACACTGCAGTATTCCCAAAGCAAGAGAACAAGTAATGTTTTAACGGAGTTTGGGAAACTGAACAGAATTTCAAAATTTGACACCTAACCTACAGAAGGACTGGAAAAGGCAAGATTGTAGATCATATTAGATCTTTCAAAGGAATACTGGCAGATCTGTCTAAGAACTGAAGCCAAAAGAAAAACATTCATTACAATATCAGGGTTTGTTTTCCAATATTCTGTCTTTCAGATTGCATGTCACTCTTGTGACCTTTGGGGACTTATGACCAGAACCCTAAACTGCACGCTAAATATGTTACCACTTATGTAGACAGTATGACAACACATTCAGCAGATTGAGACTCTCATTTTAGGGAAGGTAAAGGCTATGCTCAGCACTTTGAAAATTGCCAATACAAGAGCAAGTTAGGTATGACACAAGTGAAATATTTGGGGTATATTTTTGGTAGGGAGATTGTTAGATCCCCAAAGGAAAAGAATGGAGCTATTAAAGTGTCCCATTCCTTATACTAAGACTCACATATAGGCATGTTTGGGCTTAGTTGCTATGTGCTGGTAATTCATTCTCCCTTTGCTTCAATAACTTGCCCTTTTATAGACTTAAATGGGAAATGCCCCTTAAGGTTAGATGGACATTAGAAGAAGGTTACGTCCTTTAATCACTTAATATTAATGATCTATTCAAAGCCTGTCTTAGCCTCTCCAAATTTCAGTAAGCCTTTTTCAATTCATACTGGCACATCAGAAGTAGGACTAGTGGAAGTGTTGTCCCATCCCATAAACTTCTTGAGCAGAAAATTCCATAGGGATACATCCAGGTACTCCGTCATTCAGAAGGAATCCTTAGCAACTAAGTGAGCATTATCTTCACTGAAATGCTACACTGAAATAAAATTAATTATTAAGTGTGTAGTTTAGAACTTTATTCGGGTAGGATGCTAAACTTGCTAATAACTGTTTCACAAGGCATATACTTCTGTCTATAAAAACAGAAGAACTAGGACCCAAACTCACTTACACTTAGAATAAAAGATTTTATTAGAAGAAACAAATATCCACATTTTTTATTGACTCTCCCTGCATTAAAGCAATGTGCTAATGCAGCAAACAGAATATGCAAATTAACTATCCTGTCAGACATTCTTGCTACCTTAGTGGCTTAGCAATATAACCAGACGGGTATGATTGAACGTATTAAGTCAGTAAGGAACATAAAATAAAGATTTAAGCTTAACATTTATTGGCAAGGCACGCATGGCCTCTGATCAGATAGCCTTGTATTTCCTATGATTCCCATGATTCCATAAATGTATGCCAGGAGTAGCTTTCAAATGGCAGCAGAAGTCTTGCTCATGACTTCAGCAAGCCTACGGAAGAATTTTAATTGAGTAGGAAATGACTGCTTCCTTACTTCCCCCAAACCACTGGTATGGCAGTTGTATAATTTGTGAGCAGTAACTCAAAAAGTCTTTTGAAAATGGCTGGAGCAACTGATATAACTAACAATAACTAACAATGGGGCAGTGCAGAACTAGCTCGCCCTTTGCACTCTGCTGTGTAATTCAAGGCACACATGCCATACAAATCACACAATGCATAAAGAAATACTCAGGAAGCTAGCCAGTTCACACTGCTGCATGCTGTAGAATCCAAGTCACACACACACACACACACACACACACACACACACACACACACACACACACACACAGACACACACACACACACACACACACACACACACACACACACACACACACACACACACACACACACACACATACAGACACACACACACACACACACACACACACACACACACACACACACACACACACACACACACACACACACACACCACACACACACACACACACACACACACACACACACACACACACACACACACACACACACACACACACACACACACACACACACACACACACACACACACACACACACACACACACACACACACACACACACACACACACATGCGCAAACACACACACACACACACACACACACACACACACACACACACACACACACACACACAGACACACACACACACACACACACACACACACACACACACACACACACACACACACACACACACACACACACACACACACACACACACACACACAAACACAGACACACACACACACACACACACACACACACACACACACACACACACACACACACACACACAAACACAGACACACACACACACACACACACACACACACACACACACACACACACACACACACACACACACACATTAATATTTCCTGTAGCTTTGGAATATTTCCTTGTAAAAAAATGTCACAAATTAGACACATTGTCATATCTGAAGATTGCCTCACCTACATTCATTTTATCTCCTTCATCCAATTCAGTTTAGTGACCCCACTGCTATGGAATGCATAAGACAGGACTGTTGGGCTGAAATGAGGATCATTTGTGAGACTTGGGAGAGGTGATAAACATCTTTTTATGCACAGATGATGTTAAAAATTGAGCCTCTGTGTGTGTATGCTTCTATGTGTGCATCCATGTTTTATTTACAAATGATGCCAAAATGTGAAGTTGTTGATAGAGATGAGAGGGTTTTCTTTTTTTCTTTCAGTTAAATGTAAATCCAATGGCGATCACCTTTTTAAAGAATAAAGATATGAGTCTGTTTCCTGTTTTTCTGCATTAGCTAGTAGAAATGCTTCCAGTGTGCATTGTTTCTTGGTAGTAATAAATGAAACATTTTTGCTGCATTTTCTTTCAACAGATTGTGCAGTGTTATAAATAAACCCACTATTTTTTAGACACCCATATGCTTATTACCTATTAAAATATGTGTCTGTGTGTATAACACATGGGTATCATGCCATTAGTCAAACATTCAGAAAAATGAACATTTTTGGTGATCGAATGGTCATATGATCACAGAATGCCGGCATTATTTTGTGAGAAGTCATGATAAAGTGGGGCAAAAGGTTTTCTTTGTTTTTTTTTTTTTTTAGTTTTGATCTTCTAATTATATGGCTTATAATCACATCTATCTATTATCTATCTATCTATCTATCTATCTATCTATCTATCTATCTATCTATCTATCTATCTATCTATCTATCTATATCTGTATACGTATATATCAGTGGTATAATGCCATACATGTAGACAAGTTTCATGTATGTCTGTATATCGATATATGGCAATTCTTATATGCATTAGATATGGAATAAATAGCCAGCTGCTTAGCAGGATCTGCAGTCAGTCTAGCAGATAAGCAGACTATGTGGAACAGGGGACCTTATCTGCCATGGAAATTGGTGTTTCTGAATACGTGTGTAGGGAGGTGGGAATTAGGTTTTTGAGCTCTTATTTAATTTGTTTACTTTGGTAATGGGAGATAAATCATAACTGATGTAGTTCTTTTTCTGCTTTTTTAATAGGATGTACATTTGCAGACATGCAGATGTGTATACATTTATATATACATTTTTCGTTTTACCAGATGAGACTTCCGCCTTTTAGCTTTTCTGTCATTTTTCATTGTATAGAAGATATCCTTAGAAAAAAGTGTTTGACAAGAATGAGGGTCAGAGAACATAAGTCACTGACCTTACGTTCCTGCAGTTCTGACAGACAAGAGAGTGAGACGCCTGTGTGAAGAAGTCTGACTTTTATGGTATGAGACATAGTAGCTATCTCACCAGTTGTACCAGCATGCAGAACCAATGTTATGTGGCATAAAGGAGTCATCATGGGTCTCTCCCTGTATACCTTCTGCAGCATCTTTGGAATTACAGGGGTAGGGAAGTATACATACATAAACAGGTTCTTCCAGTAGACGGAGAGAATGTCCACTACCTGGGACAGTCTTGCTTTTGGTGGAAGTTACTGGTTTGCTGGGTAAATAAGTAAATCTACATCCAGACTTGACATTTATCCACCAAGGACATGGACACATTTTGGTTCAGTTTTCACTCATGATTTCCAAAGGGGGTGTGTTCAAGTTGTCCATGATGATGGTCATGAGACGTGGGGGGGAGGGGTTGTATACCACAATCAGCTCCTTGCCCAGTCATATAGACTGATCCCATAGTTCCAAAGTTAGACTGCATAGATTGTTCCTCTCTTTTTTTATGTACCACATCACTGTGGTGGTGTCTGGAGTCAGCAAGAACACCACTGTCTTCTACAGCTTGGTGAAAAGCTGACCCACTGGGATGACGCTGGTTTGCCAATATTTCCTTCAGATTGATGTGGAGGCGTGTCCTCAGAATAGACCACTTAGCCTAGACGCATTGAGAATTAGTTTAGCCTGGACCCATACGGAATTAGTATGGGTCCTCTGGCTAAGACTGAGGCATGTTGTTGGTGAGTGGTTGGATTATGATGATGCAAAGGGCAGGCACTCATTTTTGTGGCCCTGTTCTGCCCAACAAGTGAACTCCTTTTGTATGTACAGAAGCACTTGTAGAATCTTGTCTTAAGGCCTACATGTGCTGATTCTAGGAGAACTTCTGGAATAACTGTGTCTTTCTCATATATAAGCTCACTCGGGGAACCATCGGCATAATCAGGTCTATATGCACAAGGGCTGTAAGGAAATATCTCACTGACAACAGAGTTCTGCTTGTGTGTCGAAAAAGAACGTTTCCAAAAACATGGGCTTCTTTTCTGACAAATATACTTTGTTTTCTGCCATGTTGAGGGTTGCTGCCACAGAAGTGTTGCTCGTATCTTGTGTAAAGCTTGATATGCGGGGACCGAGGAGGAATCGCAGTCTCTTGAGATGGTTTTCTTGCTGTTTTCACTTTCTATGAAAGGCTTATTCTGCTAGGACCTGAAGGAGGCAATCAAACACATAAATGATATGCAACCATGTTGATGTAGCAAATGACAACCTCTTTGTGAATACTCTGAGTGCAATCGATAGCGCAGAGGTCAAGGGCATAAACTAGAAATGGCAGTGCCGTGTCTTCTTATGCTCTACACAAATTATGAAATATTAGTATATGAAGATACATGTCCTTCAAGTCCACGTAACATCCACCAACACAGCAGCCAGCACTCCTCGCGCTACGGTGAATAGACAGCACAATTCCTAAGTTTACATAACTTTATTCTGCCTTAACAGCATACTGGTTTCGGCTTAATTAGCCTTCATCAGTGCTTCATTGTTGGAGGTTTCCTTCAAGTCCACTGTCATTAGAAAATTCTTATAAGGAGAAGGGGAAGCAGGAAATACCGGGTAAACATTCTGAGTTTTGGAACTTTCCATCACTGGTTGAATCTTGACAGATCCAAAATTGATCTCTAAAGGCCTGCTCTTTTTGGGTAAAAGAAAGAGCTAAGAGTAGAAACCTAACCCATTTTCTCCTCTGAGGACCTCTTTGATACCTCCTTAGCTAGCAATTTATTGCATGTAGGCAGGGATAATTCCATCAAAATCTATGGTGTGGGAGGTATTCCCACGAAGAGCAGGATGGATTCGAAGTGTATTCTGTATGTGTGTACAATAATGCTCATCAGCTATCTGATGTAAATCTTGCCCAATATTTCCATAAGTGACTTACCCTCCCTAAGTGACTTATCCTCCCTCAGGTAAGAGGCATTTAAGTCAAGATTCATGCAAAAAACTTACAGGGCTGCTTCCTACAGTTTTACGCAACTTGTCTTTCTTCTCTTTCTGCTGTCCTTGTTTTTTTAGAGGTCTTCATGTTTTGGCCTACTGGCCTTAAGTCTGATACCTGTAGAAAAGGTTGGACGTCAAAGGATACTATATTTTAATATGGGGTAATGAAAGCTGCTTTACATTTCCTATTACAATGACTTTTCTTACATCTTCTTAAAGATCTCTTTTATTAGACTACCAAATAAGAAAGCCTTGTCTAGAGAGGCAACTAGAGGTTTCTCCTTTAACATCAGCAAGAAATAGCTGAAGCCTCTTCCAGGCGTGATGTCTAATGATCCCCTCCTAAAATGGACACCCCAGGTGCTCCATTGATTGCATCATAGTCACAGTTAATAATGTGCTGTCCCACTTTCTGTGTCATTAGGGTAAGCCTCACAATTCGTTTCTTCAGGATTTCATCCTATACTTTCTCACTTAAGCCCCTTATATGCTTAAGGACTTAACTTTGGTATTTTGTTGTGTGCACTGGGCAGTTATAGCCCTGCAGGCTAAGCTGGAAAAATTTTTTTCAGAGCCTGTCAAGAACTCTGTTCTCACTGTCATTGGATAGAGTATGGAAACCTGGAACCAGCTTAGCACCCTTTGTTTTTTCCAAAGAGAAACCTGCAGGGTCTGTAACTGGTTTGAATGTACTTCAGATCCAGCAGAATTAGTTAGGCTCCTGTGGGGCTGGTGGTTGAGAGTTAGCTCTAGTGGAGCTACCAGAAAGGCATTCTCAAAGCCTCTATGACTGGAGTGACCACTGTAGATTTTTTTGTTCCTCTAAGTCTAAAAGATCAAGGCATTTTCCTTTTTATATACAACCCTTATATGTCTCTCCTTTAAAATTATCTATCATCAAGGAAACACCCTCTGGCAGCAGCCCTGATGAGGGAGTTCTCTTATTGTCTAAGTTTTATCTTAATGTGGAATTTAGATGTGTAGTATAAGCTAAATCTTCTTCCTCCTCCACATTGCCTCCAAAAAAACAGTCGAAGTTCTTGGAGGGAAATGCTCCTGTTTTTTACTTAGAGTGATTGGCAGTATAAGGCAAAGAATGGATTTGCATGGATGACTGCTATTGAATGAAAAACTCCCCAGTTAATGTCTTAAAATGCTGTAAAGTCAGGACAGATGATTTCTGGAGGATGCTACCATGACCAATCTATGGCATTACAGTATCCATGGTTCTAGGAAAGGTGATGTGCAGGGGAGGACGTAAACACCTCTTTGTCCAGTATATTCTTGGGCTTTCTACATTGGCATATCGGTCTTTCTGACTTTGGCTACAGTGTCAGAAGGTCTGCTTCTTTGGTATTATCGTCTCCAGCCAGAGATCAGATGCTTTTAAAAAAACAGCTTCTGAAGTAGCAGCCTTGTGGCACCTGACCTGCGTGGATGTTCCGGAAGCTGCCTTTATGTCTTCCTCCAGTGGCATAAGGCAGAGAATAGCAGCCATAGTTCTCAACCTCTTAACAGAAAAAATCTGGAAAACTTCAAAAATAATGGGGGGACAAAGCCCCAAAAATAAGGACACATTTTAAATATTGCTCTTATAAACTTAGAAAGTTGCTAAAATAAAAGGACTTGTGTTACTATGCATTTTCTGAAAGATATGAAATCTGAAACTCAAATGTCTGTCATTATTTAGTGAATTAAATCCTCACTGAGTTGCTGCAAAAATCCAGGAAAAAAATAAAAAAACAAATTTCATGAGGAACAGACCAAAAATATGAAGCAGAAACCTGGACATTTTGCTTTTTCAGGCCTGTATGAGGCGTACTGCAGGAAACAGAAAGAGCTTTTCTGGAAATGTTATTAACAAAAATAACACCAGCACAAAAGTAAAGTAAAAGAAAAAGTGCTACTAAATTTAATCAAATGACCCAAATGTTGGTGTTGTTAACGTCAACAACAAAAGGTCAACAAAAAAGGTTTGCCGTCAACAACAAAAGGTCAACAAAAAAGGTTTTCTTGCTATTTTACATGCACTGAGGAGCACCTACTAATTTCATATTGTAACCCTGAGATCGCACAATACCTGGGAAAGAGCATATACCCCAGCCCTGGTAATGTAGCGATCTTGTAACACTTGTCAACCATCTGTTTAGTAGGCCAAATTGCATCAGCTTTAATGGCATTTGACTTAATTATTGGCTCCCATATATATTCATCCAATGAGACATTTATCTTTCTAAGAACAACTCAGGAATAGAGTTCTGGGACCATAGCTGGACTGAGAAACTATAACTTTCTTGCCATAATTCATGCATGCCTATAACAAAAAAAAAAAAAAAAAAGACCCGAAGACAGCAGAGGCAGTCTCTTTTATCTGAGATGCAAGCACACATTCTTGGACAGGAAGGAGTCAGTGTGTGCCCTTACATCCGCTGAGTGCTGAGATTTGGGTACACATTCACCTGCAGCTAGTTCCCATATGCCAGGAATTATACTGCAACAGTGATCCATACAAAAACGATTTTAGATCAAACTGTATTTTGTTCACTGAAATCTACCTTTAGAAAATTTTGGTTTCTCTGGTATTCTTCTGAGAGAATTGCAAAAATGCCTTCTAGTTGAATTATTTGCAATGTGAAAATTTTTTCCTGGTGGAACATGAGGCTGCAAACAAACATTCCTTAATTATAATTGTTATAAAAGTTCAGCACTAATTCTCAATATGACCAGAACACTTCAGTGGACAGTAATATGTGGACATCATCAGTGATACAAACAACTAAAACATTGTTACCATGTTAAAATAGCACTGAACAAATTAATCTAAGAAAGATTTGTCTTATTTCTAAAATTAAATCTACTTATAAGGGAAACAGTTTCTGTACTTCAATGTGTTCATAGGTTCATAGGTTCATACTAGGCTATCTGCCCTAGGGCATTTATAAGCCTAGCCAGAGTGTGTTTGGCTTTCACCACCCATTTTAAATTAATTTTGCTATGCCCTTTTTCGAGGTTAGTATACTGTGCCTCTGTCTAACAGTGACACAGAAGTGATACCCGGGGTAAGCCTACGATCTCCCATCCACTCATCAAGATTCCTCTTGAAGAGAGTCAATGAGAGACTCTGCCTAACCTGGACTGGGATTTTATTCCAGAGTGAAGGGAGCCTCTGGGTTATGAATCTGTCCCTCCAGCATGTCCTATTTATTTCAGTGCTGAGGTTCAGGTCTCTCGAGCACGTAGTTCGATGGGATTTGGATTTTCTGAGGTGCAGCATGTCCATTAATTCCGGGTTGGACATGGCTTTATATGTCAGGCACAGATCGCCTCTGAGCAGGCGGTATGCCACTGAGTAGAGCTGGAGTTTCTTTAACCGGGCAACATATGGCATCTGTTTGAGCCCTTTGATCCTCTTGGTGAGGTACGTTTGGGGTCTTTCCAGTTGCTGCAGGTATCTGGTAAGGTACATCCCAAAAGGGGCATTGTACTCAATTATGGGCCTGATGAGGGATGAGTAAAGAGGCACAATGACCTCCCCTGCTCTAGATGTGAATCCCTTCATGATTAGGTGGGCTATATAAAATGTTTTTCTAACCACTTTGGCCACGTGGTTGTCAAATGAGAGATTGCTATCAACTTGGGTCCCCAGGTCCCTAATTACTTCTTCTGTACTTAATGGATTACCACCTATGTGGTAATTTGTGGGCACTTTGTTTTTGCCAAAGGGGATGACTATACACTTTTTGGCGTTTAGCTTGAGGCCATGGTTCTGGCACCAGTTGTCTGTTTCTATGAGGCTCTTTTGGAGGATGCTTGTGTCGGCTGGAGAGTCGATTATGGTGCCCAGTTTGCAGTCATCTGTGAACTTGGTCAGCCACAGTCCTTCCGTGTTGGCCTGTACCTCCGAGAAATATATACTGAACAAGAGAGGTCCCAGGACTGAGCCTTGTGGGATGCCACTTGTAACTGGTTTGGAGTCTGTCATGGCTCCAGCAATTCTAACCATGTGGGTTCTGTCCTTGAGCCAGTTTGCAACCCATCTAGTGACATAGGGGTTTATATTTAAGCTGGTGAGCTTATCTATAATGCCCAAGTGGGGTATTGTATCGAAGGCTTTTGCGAGGTCCAGGTAGGCTGTGTGGATCACCTTCCCCTCATCAATGGCCTTGGTGACTGTTTCAAAGAAATCAACCAGGTTTAAGAGGCAGGATCTGCCCTTAACAAAGCCGAACTGGGTAGGATCCAGTGTCTGTAGGTCCCCAATATCTTTATTTATGAGGTCCATGATAATCCTTTCCATAGCTTTGCAGACCAAGCTAGTCAGGCTTATGGGGTGATAGTTTCCAGGATCTGTTGAGGCACCACCTTTGTGAAGAGGGACCACTGTTGCTGTATGCCACTCTTTGGGTACATATCCTGTAGTAAGGCTGAGATTGAACAGTAGTTTATGTTTGGGTTTAGCTCTTCTTGGAGTTCATGTAGGACACAGCCCAGGACACTGTCTGGTCCCATTGATGCTGTGTTTTTTGCTTTGGAGAGGGCAGCTCTTACCTGAGTATCTGAGATGTCAGGGGGGCAGCACTCTGCTGGGATAGATATTTGCCCTTTGGTGGGGAGGGGAGAAGTTTGCGCTGAACCTGTCAGCTAGGATGTTGGCAATGTCTGTGGGTTCAGTGTATTTTTTGTCATTTTGGACTAATTCTGAGCATATCTGGGAATGCCCACCCAGGTTCCTAACATAACTAAAAAAAGCCTTGTGATTATCCTTAGTGTCCTGTGCAATTTTTCTCTCAAAGCTGGCCTTAGACGATTTTATGAGTGCCTGTAGTTTTTTGCTAATACTGATCAGAGATGCCTTTCTTTTTTGGGATTTTGCTCTATCATGTAGTAGCTTCCTCCTTCTATTGTATAGTTTGTTTATGGCTGGGGTCCACCAGACAGGACGTCTGCCTTTGGAGGATTGGGTCTTGGTTTTATTTGGGATTGCATGATCCATGCATTCCTGAAGGTGTTCATAGAATGCGTTTATAAAGGATTCTGCGGTCTGGGTCGTATTTTCCACAGGCCCGGGGGCTTTGAAGGATTCCACCTTGGTTTTAAGGAGTGTGAAATTTGCTTTAGAGAAGTTTTTCACTGTGGTTTTCAGGGCAGGGGGTGGAGATGGGATGTGAATATCCAGTGAGATTAGTTTATGGTCTGATCTTACCAATGAGGGATACACTTCTGGTCTGGAGCATAGAGTCCCCATGTTGGTGATGATCAGGTCCAGTATGTTTTCCCCTCTTGTGGGAGTGGTAACAAGTTGTTCCATAGCATTTGAGTTTATAAATTCTAGAAACCTTTGGGCTAGGGTGTTGTAGCTAGAGTAATGCTCCCAGTCTATGTTTGGGTAGTTGAAGTCACCCAATATAACGGTGTTTGGAGAGACCTTGATATTTTCCAGTGTTCTCAGGAAGGCTGAGTGGGGTTCCTGGGTTTGGGAGGGTGGTCTGTAGCAGGCTATAAACTGGAAGGCAGTTTTACCCACTGTTAGTTGCACATGGATAGTCTCTGATGCCAACCTGGAGGTGTGGGTATCAACCTGGTAGTGCTGGGGTGCTCTCGGGAGCCTTAAACCAGGTTTCTGTTACTGCACAGATATTGATGTTCTCCATGCTGCATGCATCTTGAGGTTTAGACTTCTGGCATTGAGTAGCATTACTCTTAGTTTCTTATCCCTTGTGATACCTATGGAGGTGGGTTTGTCTTTGAGCCTTGCCTGTGACAGGTGCAATGTCATCCCAGGCTGACAGGCATTGATCCCCTTGAATGACACACCCACTTAACTTAAAATTGTTGTGAAATTGATCATCTTGTCTTCATACTGTGGCATCATTCTTGGTGAGGGTAAGATGCTACTCAAGGTCAATGCTCAGAGAGCTCCTCTATGTCTCTTTCATGTAGTCCAGGGAGGTACGTCTCAGGTCATTCACACCAGCATGGACAATGACTGAGTCTGCCTTGGAGTGACCTGAGTGCTTGTGTTATGTGGCAGATCCTAGCGCCCGACATCTCACCGTGACCTTCTCCTTGTTCAGCCTGGTGAGCGGGACATCAGTGTGCCTGATGATAAAGTCACCTATTACAAGTGTATCAGGTGTGTTGTTTAGCCTTAAGGGCTGTGACTGTTTGGCACACTGGCTTTGTGAGCTATGTGTTGCACGTGTTTTGTTTTGGGGTAGCGGTTGCTTGGGTGTCTGCTTTGGAGGTCTCTGCTGCTTAGGCAGATTTTTATTTAGAGCCTCCGAGTATGTTTTTGTGTGTTTATGTGTTTGGTTTGTTGTCGTGGTAGGTCTATGTGAGACTGGAATTGTAGTGAGTGTGGTTTCCTTCTCCTCCTGACTGGTTACGCCAGTACTGAGTTGAGAGAGCTTAGCCTCCAGTTTGGTTATATGGTTGCATCTCTCACATGTGTTGGAATTTGTTGGAAGGAGGAGAGGGTTGTCTGTGTACATGAGGCAGTTGTAACATTGCCTCAAGATTCCCAGATTCACCAGCTGGACCAGAGAGGAGATTGACAACTGACCTTTGGACATGCTAGAATAGTATTGGGAATTCCTTTATAATTGAATAAAAGGGCCAATGGGGAACAAGGTACTCAAGGAGAGTTTGTGAGGGTGTAGTGCTTTTAATTTTTTAGTGCTGACTTATATAATTGCTTTAGTGAGCAAGTGCCAGGTAACTTAAATGCAATGTGTTACAGGTAACTTAAATGCAAAAATGACAAACAGTAACTTTCAAGTGAAACAAGGAAATAAGTGCAGTAAGCAATGCAGATATCACTAGGGATCCACAGAAGCGCTGAAAAGCCGTGTTTTAGGTGGAATTAGCTTTTCAGGGAAATAACAAGCAAACAAACAACAAGCATACAAACAAAGCTAGATTCAGCAGGCCTGGATCTAGTCTATGCTACAGCAAACAAGGTGTACCAATTACAGTAAGAAGCAGTTCAAATATGCAGGCACTATAAGTCTTTAACCAGAAATTCCCATATCAGAAGGGCAGAGTCCAGCTTCTCTTTCCACAAGAGTGCAGACCACGAACCCTCTTAATGTAAAATAACTGGCCTGAAGCCCAAGTGCTTAAACAAGAACTAATACACTTTTAGAATAACAGACACTGAGCCCTCAAACAGCAGTTCCCAACTCAGAATGATGTAAGCTACCTGTCCTTCCACCACAGTGCAGGCCACAAACCTTCCTAATGTAAAACAACTGGTCTGAAGCCCAAGTGCTTAATCCAAAAGACTTAGAATGATAGCTACACTTTAATCAAGTTACTACCAAGCAGTAATAAATACAATTGAATACTTTAAAGAATGCCTGGATTAGTGCTCAAGTTATACAAACAAAGCTAGATTCAGCAGGCCTGGATCTAGTCTATGCTACAGCAAACAAGGTGTACCAATTTCAGTAAGAAGCAGTTCAAATATGCAGGCACTATAAGCCTTTAACCAGAAATTCCCAGCTCAGAAGGGCAGAGTCCAGCCTCTCCTCCCACAAGAGTGCAGAATGTAGTCCAGGGAGGTACGTCTCAGGTCATTCACACCAGCATGGACAATGACTGAGTCATATTTGTACTTGCCTTGGAGTGACCTGAGTGCTTGTGTTATGTGGCGGATCCTAGCGCCTGACAGGCAGCTCACCATGACCTTCTCCTTGTTCAGCCTGGTGAGCGGGACGTCAGTGTGCCTGACGGTAGAGTCATCTATTACAAGTGTATCAGGTGTGTTGTTTAGCCTTAAGGGCTGTGACTGTTCGGCAGACTGGCTTTGTGAGCTATGTGTTGCACGTGTTTTGTTTTGGGGTAGTGGTTGCTTGGGTGTCTGCTTTGGAGGTCTCTGCTGCTTAGGCAGATTTTTATTTAGAGCCTCCGAGTATGTTTTTGTGTGTTTATGTGTTTGGTTTGCTGTTGTGGTAGGTCTATGTGAGACTGGAATTGAAGTGAGTGTGGTTTCCTTCTCCTCATGACTGGTTACGCCAGTACTGGGTTAAGAGAGCTTAGCCTCCATTTTGGCTATATGGTTGCATCTCTCACATGTGTTGGAATTTGTTGGGAGGAGGAGAGGGTTGTCTGTGTACATGAGGCAGTTGTAACATTGCCTCAAAATTCCCAGATTCACCAGCTGGACTGTTCATCACCCTTTATTTAGTGAAGAAACATTACAAATTACATCATTTTTGATTTCCACTTTTTTGTTTGCATTTAAAAAGTTAAGATTCACAAGCAAAGTTTCAGATTCGATAAGAGTTTACCTCTTAGACAGTCTGCCCTGATTCCAAAAGGCTTGTTCTCAGTATAAATGACTTACTTTACTTCAGTGTAAGACCTATCTACAAACAGGTTTACTATGAGGACCTGATTCCAAAAGACCTGCTCTTAGTGTAAATAGTCCTTTGGAATCAGGGCACAGAACCACAACATTCCATGCCAGTGGAGATTCTCTCTAAAGATCAAGGTACAATGACTACCTGAAAGCATGACCTTTGTATCACAGGACATCTTTTGCATCATCTTTAAGTTGTAGACTGATATCAGTGTGCTGGTATATTCACACAACAGCCTCCAAAACTTGTGAAAAAAAATCATCCAGCACTGAAGACATATTTATGCATATAATAGCCTGTAAATGCATATGCAAACATTAACAACAAGGCACTACCTTTGTACTTTTGTAGCATGCATGATGGTGTACTGGCCGTGTTATCACAGATGGTGATCTCTGGTGCTTGTAGCACCTGACAGGTGATTATTTTCATGGAAATGTATTCTGTAGCTTTTTGCCTGAGGGCTCTCCTGTGAAACAAATGTGATTGCATCTGTTCCATGCAGATCATGTGCATAGTATACAGCTGAAATATTTTAGCTTCCTCTAATATGTAAAGATAAACAACATCGAATGATATAACTCTACTTACGCTCGTTTTTCTTGAGGCACAGCACTTACTGTTATAAAATAGCATGTTTGCACTTCAGTCTGTGACGCTGCAGTGTCCTTGATTTCTCCTGCTAATACTTGATGTGACATGAAAAACAGCAACATAATTAACTGATTGCTGGTAACCTGGTTTACATATTTCTTGGTATCCATTGCAATAGAAATGATGAATAGCATCTTGCAATGAGGAAGTGTTTTACTGACCATTATTTTTAGTATATTTTAGTGTACATATCTAATAGGGTCACATCCTTATGAAGTTTGGTGGAAGCGTCTGTGAATAAGAGGGGTGGGGTTGAGATAATGGTTAAGTTTTTCTCGCAGATCCAAGATACAGGGTTTGATTCTACCTTCTGGTTGCTGGCTAGGCTTTAATAGTCTGCAGACTGATGTTCTAATATTTACCTATGAACAGCCAAACATTTTTATGCAATAATGTAGACCAAAATACTCAAAACTGTTATGCTTCTGTCTATTAAGTATACAAATACTGGTAACGGAAGCTGTATCATCAGATCTTGAAATCACTTGGGATATAATGTACAAGCACAAGCCAACTGCTGATGAATATGGTGTCACTGACTGATGGCATCATTCTGGTTCTTGAAAGTAATGGTAATGTTATGCATGTATATAATGGTAATATTGTGCATGTATACAGAATGAGTCAAGCAAATAAGTCACAAACCGAGTCACATACTACATAAAGGAATAGCAGGTAGTGACTCAATGCATACCGTGTTCGATCTTGCTATATTCCAAAAATAACGGCATTATATATACTAGGCACACATCAGTTATTTGTATTCTTTTACATATGCATACTTACACAGACTGCAGCCCTGGAAGGAAATGCTGGCTGCATGTGTACCTTATCTGCTGGACTGTTTTGTATACACATCTCCCCATATCCACGCATTGCAATTGAGCTTGACAAGATAGTATACCATTGCAATTTCCAACATCTCTTTGTAGTGCATTAAGGCTTTCAATGTGGTACAAGATGTAAGAAGGTTGGCATATTGCCATGGTCTTGTCTGTCATGATACACTCTACATGAGAGACATACAGCCTCCATGCAGTTAGGAATTAGTGTACCATGTGCCCTTTGGAATCCTGATCATAGCTTCTTCTATATGTAGGCAATCATGTTTGTATTACACTAGTCCTTTGATTTGTTAATAAAGTAGTTTATTCACAGTTTACGAGCATTGTTTTGTTTCATTGAAATGCCAGGCTGTGCACTGTGACCTTTCTTTCATAATTTTGATTTGACTGTGGAGACTTAATAATAACACATACAGCTTTCTATTTTTCTCTTTATAAATTTAGAGAGCAGTTTTTCATGTTTACTTCATTATGCATAAAAAAAATTAGCACTACATTCATTTTTCTTTACTTCATTTATGTTGGTTAATAAATAGGCCTTGATCCGTCCTTTTCTGTGTGGAATGCTAGCAATTTGTCCTCATTTAAAAAGTCATTGTTTGGCTGTCTGACTCCAGATAATGGCAATAAATTCATCATTCCGTGCTGGAATGGTTTGGTAAACTGCACATGGAAAAGCATTGCATAGTAAGAAGAAAAATCTCAAGTGATGCACTCAGCCCAACAGAGATATTAAAGTCATTTATGCATGTTTTTTAATTGTAAAAGTTTCATAAAGCTCTAAGCTTGACTGGTATTTTGGAATTGGATAAGCATGGAAAATTAACATTTCACAAAAGATCATGAATTATTGTTTTATTCTAAATGTAATGCTGTCTTACTTCCTAACATGTTACGATACATTCCTAAATATTATACTCTCCATTCGGCTTTTTGGACTATTTGCAAATGACAGTCAATAGCAGCCTGTCACAACAGAATGTACACGAGCATATTTTGAATTACTTTCAACTTTTACACTTTAAAATTAATTAAAGGTTCATCTGTGTCCTATGAATATAGCTGTAGAACATTCCTAATTCTCATCCTGGTGTTAAAAATATTGTGATAGCAGCACCTAGAAATGAGGAGTTATTGTCTGTATGCGATAAATGTTAATGGCTTGACTAATGTGTTTTATAATATTCATATATTTATATGACTTTTTTCTTCATAGGTTAGGTTAGTACTAAGCTAACTGCCCTTGCAAGCCATTTTAAGCCTAGCCAATTATCCCTTGTGAGACTCAAACCCTGCACCTTGTGTTTGTAAGGCAAACACCTTAACCATTAGGACACCCTCCCAACCCTTGTTTCTTTACACAAGGTTTTGAATCATGGCTTGGAAAAATTATACTTGGTATCCTTTGCATTTATCATTAAAGTAATACTAAATGACATACATATGATGTGTAATGGATGATATTCAACAAAAAAAAATAATTGAAAATTATGAAATAATGTAATCCACGTGATCATACTTAAACAAGTACAGTGGACAGAAAATGTGTATGCAGTCAGTGTAATTGTAAATGCATTTCATCATGGAAATACAAATCCGAACCAGTTGCTATTTTTACTAACAATATTCTGGGATTTGAAGACAGTTTTGACCTCTAGTTTTCAGAACTAGGAGCAATTAATGGGTATGCTACAAATCCATAAATGTGGCATTTACGGCACCTCCCATATTCTTATGCCTTGTTACTTGATTATCAGTTTGGAATTCTGGGTCTATAAATGAGGGAAGATATCTGGAATGTGGTTTTGATACTCTTGAAATGTCCCACTATTGTTTTCCTATTTGTAGTTGAAAGTGAGCAGTAAATGTACTACAGGATATTGAAAAGGACCTACACGTACTTCTGTCTTCCTACAAAAGGTCATCATACTTAATATCAATAAAATGTTTGTATTTCTCCACACCCATAAGGTTAACCTTGTGGGTGAAAATGCATATGTTCATTGGGGTCAGCCATAGTCATATATATATATATATATATATATATATATATATATATATATATATATATTTGCAGCGTTCCTTTACAGTTTGGAATTCTCATACTTCAAACATCATATAGTCTAAATGTTGCTTTTTCAAAATTATTCTGGCAAGAGTGTATTAAAGAATTTATATTTCAATATTTTAAAAATCTCCCAAATTCTTAAGTTATGTATATATTAATTTGTACTGTACATTTTTTGTTTAGACTGTCTATGAAATCAGAGAAAATCAACCAGCTTATTATTTCCATTAAGATAAAAGGAATTTCATAAAAGTCTTTTCATCAAACCCCAGATGGCAGTAAATTTGTTAAAAGTGGGTTGATCACAACTCCCAGACAGGAAAATACTTGGGATTTGCCTAAAATGTATTTTTTTCATGGGTCCAAGATGTGCAGATTGTTGAAGTAATTAATTTGTAGTACTGATAGTTCAGTGTTCTTTTCTTTGTAGAAAAGGCCATTGTTTAAATATGTTTATTTCTGTAAAATGTGCCTCTGTTTCAGTTTCATTGATATGTGCTCACTGAAACAGACTTCAGTGAATCATATTTTGACAAACTATCCCTAACCCAAATAAATGGTTTTGACTTTGCTGTTTACCTTTGCTTTTTGATTATTTTTTGGGACATTTCTTAAAGCACAGTTATCTTTATATTCTTCTGTAACTATACAAACATGTAAAGGTTCTTGCATTTTAGAAAAAAAATTAAGTTCTACTTTTTATTCCAAGTTAAAAAAATGGTTTTAAAAAACATTCTAGTCAGCTTAACAGTGCTGATTTTGCACTGTGCTGATGGTGCTGTGGTAACGTCCTCAAATTACATTTCTTAGCTATGTTTTTGGTATTTTTTTAATTATAAAATAAATCAGAAAGGAATTCATATTTTGAGAACATTTTTCTTGCTATAATATTCAATTTATGAACTAAATACATTCTGAAATTTGCCTCAGACAAACCTTATTTTTCTTCTCAGGCTTATTCCCCACTTTCTTCTCCCTTCAGAAAACAATCTTGGCCTAAATGGCTGTATAATCTTTTGAGATCTATTTTGCTAACGTATCACCATATATTTTCTAGGGATCTAGAAATGCAGGAGTTGCTACCCATCCATACCATCTTACAGTAATTTTGCATCCGTTTTCCACTGTTTCCTTCTTTAGCGGTCTTCATCAGGAGGATAATGCAATAGGAATGTCGGCTATCAGACAACTTAGAAAAGGAATGCAGCTTGACACCAGGTGACTGATTGTGAAGTGACGAATCTTGAACATGCAAAAACAAGTATTTCTCCAGTATGTTAAATATAGTTCATCTGCAATAAGGTATGCTAGTTTGTTCAATAAATTACATTCATTTTCTCCCAACAAACAGAAACAAATTACACAATTTAATGGAAAGAACTTGCATCATTCTTTGATTTTTAATGATCACATTGAGTGGTTTATAAAAAAAATGTTTTTCATAGTAGTGTCTGTACAATTTCAATGACAACAAGGGAATTTCCAGTTAACACAGATTTGTTCAAGTCAGTCTCATACATTAAATACATTTTGTCCAAGCACGTGGCTGGAATCTGCTAACTTATGTGCAACTGGCAGGTGTAATGATTGTTAATCCACTACTCTGAAGTTCTGTGCCACATCTTTTAACATCACAATTGGATACGCTTGTAATATGTGAGTACATCAAATACTGAGACCACACAGATCTAAAACAACAGACTGTTTTTCTTACCCTGAGCATTTCCACTTGAATACAGTGTCCCTCAGGCTATATATATATATATATATATATATATATATATATATATATATATATATATATAGTTTTCTCTGTCTATTGCTGCTAACGTAAAACCCAGCCATGCAAGATTTTTGTTTTATAGATATATCCTCAGATTTTAAATTACTTTAGGATGTTTCTCAGGTTCATTTCTCAACAACCAGTAGCTATAGAAAGCTATCCAGCATTACACACTAACAAGAAATTATCAGGTTATAATAATTTCTTTCTTGTTAAAAACTGAATGGTAGTTGGCATCAGGCAGACAAATATTGGAGTATAAAGTCAACCATTTGTAGAATATTTATTTAAGGTAGTGTGTGAGTCTTGCTAGAATTTAGCATCCACCTCAAATGAAGTTTGTTAATCTTGCAAGCACATTTGGAAGACAACTAAAATCATACCTCTCATCTTCACATCGCAATAAATTTGGACAAAGCCAAAAATAATTGGGAGACAAAGGCCCAACATTAGGGACAGAGTTTAAATATTGTTCTTATAAACATAGAAAGTTGCTAGAATAACAACATTTGTATGTCATTATTAGGTGATTTCAATCCTCAATGACTTGCCAGAAAACCACAAAGTTTATGAGAAACAGACCAAAAAATATCAGGCAAAAATCTGGACAGTCTGTGAAAATCTGGACAGTTGAGGTCTATGTCTAAAATCAAAGGTTGGGGAAATGTTTCTGACTATTTTTTAAAGAGGAGGAGGCTAGACTTATTGTAACTTGTACAAGCATTTTTTTCCAGTAATACAGCTCCATTTCTGCAGCATTTATATGCTTATAATTCTTTCAGTTTTTAATATTCTTAGCGTTATTCCCTGGAAGAATCACAGCTGCTTCCATACCCTAGTGCATTCAGTTTGTTTCCCTTCAGTTACGCCATAGTAAATAAAAACAGGTGTCCTTTTCTCACCTCTCATCTTCTCATTGCAATAAATTTGGACAAAGCCAAAAATAATTGGGAGACAAAGGCCCAAAATTAGGGACAGAGTTTAAATATTGTTCTTATAAACATAGAAAGTTGCTAGAATAACAACATTTGTATGTCATTATTAGGTGACTTCAATCCTCAATGACTTGCCAGAAAACCAAGTTTTTGTAAGTGTACTTAACCTGGAAATAATTATCAAACACTATTTATTCTGTCTATGACCTAAATAGCCCTGTACTTTGAGGTGAGAGTAGGACCACCTGATTGCAATGGATACAAACAAATAAATAAATACCACAGAAATTCATCAGTAGGTATGACCACTGAACTAACCAGGCTATACTTAAGTCCACCAGAAACAATGCATAAGAGATGCTAAATGAGCCTTAGATAATGACAGCTTTATAAAGAATTTAGAAAGCTGTAAGACAAAGATCTATGAGTAATCATTCATGACTTTCAAACAAAATTCCACATCATAACTCCTGTACAAATTGATTAGATGTCCACTGGAAATGTATGTTGTTTTTTGTACTGAAATAAGTGGATACTGTAATCTAGATAAGGTGGATTTCAGCAAAGAGGATCTTTAACATCAAAACAATACTCCTCTGCTTTGTGCTGTTAAAATTCCCCAGACCATGCCCTTAGGTAATTTGGAGAGGAATGGTGCACACTCCGTCTTTTTCAAATTCCTCTGTCTCATCTGTTCCATCTGTTGCCTGTGATTTCACCTCTTCTAGACACAAGTATCTTTATACCATTTGTCATCTTCCTGTCACCTGCTCCCATCAGCTGCATGCTCTCCTCTGCTTTGTACACACAATAGTCACTCTGCTGAATATTAAGGACCACCAAATGCACTCTTTCACTGCCAAAATTAAATTGCATTTGTTGGCAAGTAAACTTTGGCAAAACCTTGTTGACAGACACAAATGACTGAAGCTAACATTCTGCCAAAATTACAAACCATTTCAGACAGAGAAGTTTGCTTCATATACTCAGCCATATCACCATCAAATCATATGCTCTTTTGGTTACTTAAATGTAATCAGAATGCTCCCCGGTAATCCTCTTTCCATCCATGAATGCATTATATTTTGACCCATGATGTGTCAGCACACTATTTTTCAGGTGATCCAGTTAATGGACCTGGTCTGACTTTGTAACCCTTAGTGACTTTACTTGACAGAATGCCTTCTGAGCTGTCACACCTGTACATTTCAGTACGAGTGGACAGGTACATTTAGGCTGTAAGCCTTACATTTACCCAGACTGCACAGCATCTTAAACATAACTTTCCTACTAAACACAGTTATATGTAGACTTAGTACATGGCTCATAAAAGTCATTTTTATCCATTGTCCATGTGGGGCCTGAATGTACCAAATGTTTACATTTCCTCCTGAGAGCTAAGACTCATGTTGCTTTATATACCCTTGGAAGTGGATTGTTTATGTACCTCATAATGTGTCTTTAGTGAAGCTGACAATTGTTTTGACATTTTTGTTACTTTCACTTGCTTATTTCTGGCCATCTATCTACAGCCACTCTCAAAATGTTTTCTTTCAGAATGTATGTGGTACATGATGCCTGCTTGCAACCAGGGTGCTATAGCTACAAAATTCCTCTGAGAAAACTTAGGAGGTTGTTAGAATAATCAGATTTGTGTTTGCCTGCATTTTCTGAAGGATACAAAGTCAGAAACTAAAATGTATGTCATTATTTAGTGACTTGAGTCCTCAGTGATTTGTCAGAAAACCACAGATGTTATGAGAAACAGTCCAAACACATGACACAAAAATCTGGACATTCTGCGAAAACCTAGACAGTTGAGAAGTATGGAAGGTGAGTGTAAACATAAGAGACTGTGTTACACTGTCTTTCTGACACCACTCAGTAAGAGCTTTATGGCTTTGAAAGCCAGCAAAATACTTAGCTCCATACTTCTCAACTGTACAGATTTTTGCAGAATGTCCAGATTTTTTTCTCTTATTTTTGGTCTGTTTCTCATAAACATTTTGTTTTCTGGTAAATTATTGATAAAGCATTGAGAATTGAAGTCAAATATAATGACAGGCATTTGACTTTCAGACTTCATACCCATTAGGAAAAACATGCCAGTGCAAAACCTGCTGTTCTATCAACTTTTTATGTTTATAAGAGCAATACTTAAAAATTGTCCCTATTTTTGGGCCTTTGTCCCCAATTATTGTTGGCTTTGTCCAGATTTCTTGCTTTAAGAGGATGAAAGGTATGCTCCATACACTACAAAGAATTATGATCAGGTCTTTGATCACAACCCGTAATTATGTGTTCTTAACATGGATGCCACTGTGGTGCAGCGCTAGCATTGTCGCCTCACAGCAAGAGGTTCTCCTGTTCGATTCTCGGCTGGACCGCCTTTTGTACGGAGTCAGCACTTCCTCCTCGCGGTCGAGTGGCGTTCAAAAGACATGCGTGAATGGGCGTGCCTTCGTTGAAGGTTGGGTGCCAAGCTGGCACCTCGGCACTGTAAAAATCTACTGCCAATCATTAGCAGACCGGAGTTCTGCTGTGGCGACCACTAACTGGGAAAAGCCGAAAGAAGAAGAAGAACAACTTGGATGCCAAGAACTCGTGGTGAATTTCTTGATATTCATGTTTCAAACGTGCATTAAGCAGGTTATGACTGGTGACCTGATCTTAATCCTCTATATTTAAAAAAGGATGAGTTGTGAAATGAAGATTTTAAATGACATATCATTGCAAGGCTTATTTCATGAGATGAGTTGTAAACTTTTTTTAAGGCTAATATTGACAAACATGGCTGCATACTAGAGACAAGAAAAACGTTTATATATATATATATATATATATATATATATATATATATATATAGCCATATAGATTTTAGTTGAGACTGAACAACAGCATTTGCTCAGCTTAGCAATTCAATGAATAATTATTAAACAAATGCTGAAGAATGCAGTCTGGCATTGTGATATTATGAATTGTGAGGACTAACATGATCTTATGTGAAGGAATATTCAGTTCTCACGAATAAGTATATATATATATATATATATATATATATATATATATATATATATATATATATATATATATATATATATATATATATATATATATATATACATATATATATATATATATATATATATATATATGTGTGTGTGTGTGTGTGTGTGTGTGTGTGTGTGTGTGTGTGTGTGTGTGTGTGTGTGTGTGTGTGTCTGCATTTATGTATATGTACATATATATATATATATATATATATATATATATATATATATATATATGTGATGTGTGTAAATGTGTATATATATATATATATATATATATATATATATATATATATATATATATATATATATATCGGGTCTATATTATATAAGCAAAGTTTTATAACTTCGAATACCATATGATCGACACCATATGGTCGAAGTTATAAAACTTTGAATGTTAAAAAAAAAAAGTAACCTGACAGGTTAAAGCAGGGGGGCAAGTCATATTTATATATATATATATATATATATATATATATATATATATATATATATATATATATATATATATATACATACACACACCTGCATTGTGCACATATGTTCACATGCATTTTTATATATAAACAATAACTCACGCTGGGACATTTACTGAACCCTAGCCCTGAGCAGCCTCCTACCATCACCCAGAATGATACCACAGTACAAGCAGAAATTAATTGATTTCAACAATTGGCTAAGTTTCTGGTTTCGGTCTAAGGGGATCCAGTATCTGTCTGCCTGGGATGACATAACTGACAGACCTCGATGCTTTGCCAGAGATGGCCTGCATCTGTCACCCCTGGGCTTCCGGATACTGGCCAAGGCTCTTTCCACCCCTATAGTGCCTTTTTAGGTAGTGTTCCAAAGACCAAATTACCACCGTAACAGCTACAAACAAATACAATCTGAGGGTCATGCTGCTGAATGCTAGAAGTCTAAATCTCAAAATGCACTCGTTCGAAGCACTCCTTAAAATGGAGAACATTGACATTTGTGCTGTAACAGAGACCTGGTTCAAGGCAGCAGAAAACACCCCTGCACTACCAGGCTATAATTCATTCCACACCTTTCGGCCCCAGAACTTGGACTGAAGCTCCAAAGACAGTGGTGTTTCCATATTCATAAAGGATGCACACACACCTCCAGGCTGATAACGCATCAGAGATACTTCAGGTGGAGCTAACATTGGGTAAGACAGTGATTCAGGTCATAGCCTGCTGTAGGTCCCCAACCATGTCCCAAGACTCACACTAAACATTCCTAAGCACCCTGGAGAATATTAGGGTCCAACCTAACACAGTCATACTGGGCGACTTCAACTACCCCACCATCAACTGGGAAATTTACTCATGTACCAATACACCTGCCCAACATTTCCTGGAATTCATTAATTCCAATGCTTTAGACCAGCTCATTCTTACCCCCACTAGAGGTAGCAACATCCTTGACCTGGTCATTACTAACATGGGTGACCATTCTCTACAGCAATAGTCAACTTCTCCCTGGTTAAATCCGACAACAAACCAATCACCTTGGAACTTCACCCCCCCCCCCCCTTGCAAAGGTAACCACCATGAAAAACTTCTCCAAAGGTAACTTTGGGCTCCTAAAAACGGAGGTGGCTAACTTCACGGCACCCATGCAATCGGAGAACAGCTGCATGACTGCTGAATCATACACTAATGCCTTGTATAAACACGTACACAAATGCATGGATCTCGCCACACCCAATAGAACCGAGAAGTGCTCCTCCAAACAAAGGATGCCAATCTGGTGGTCCCCTGCCATAAACAAACTCTACAACATAAGGAGGAAACTGATGCAGAATAAGGAGAAGTCCCAAGATTGGAAAAGCTCCCTTATCAGCCTCAACAAATAGTTGAGATCCCTCATCAAATCCTCTAAAGCTAGCTATGAAAACAGAATTGCAGCAGATAGTAAAGACAATCACAAGGCCTTCTATAGTTATGTAAAGAATCTCCACGGCAATACCCAGATTTGCTCGGAGCTATTACACAGTGGCACCTCCTATACCGAGCCAACAGATATTGCCAATATACTGGCAGACAGATTCAATGCCAACTTTACCCCTCTCTCCCTCACCAAAGGACCAATCACAATACCAGTAGATTGCCAGGCACCCAGTATAACTGCAGCACAGGTTAAAGCAGCACTGTCCAAGGCCAAGAATATAGATTCTATGGGACCTGACAATATCCCCTGGCTGTGTTCTATATGAACTACAGAGTTAACTGGCACCTCACCTGTGTGCCCTGTTCAATCAGCCTCAACTCAGGCTTTGTCCCTACTGAATGGCACACTGCTATAGTCATCCTTCTCCACAAAGGATGAGTGAATACAGACCCTGAGTACTATCGCCCATTAGCCTGATGAGTCTGATATGCAAAGCTATAGAATGCATCATCATGGACCTAATAAACAAGGATATAGGGAATCTCCAAACTCTGGATTCCACACAGTTTGGTTTTGTGAAGGGTAGATCATGCCTGCTCTACCTGGTTGACTTCTTTGAGTCAGTTATCAGAGCTCTGGATGAAGGCAAGGTGGTTCATACAGCCTACCTTGATCTGGCCAAGACCTTGGATACCATTTCCCACTTAGGAATCATAGAAAAACTCACTAAGCTAGGCATCAAACCCTATATCACTAGGTGGGTTGCAAACTGGCTCACAGATGCAACCCACAGTGTGAAAGTAGTTGACTCCAAGTCAGACTGCCGACCAGTCATGAGTGGAGTCCCACAGGGTTTAGTCCGGGGTCCTCTCCTGTTTGGTATTTACTTCTCTGAATTCCAGGCCAACATGAAGGGACTCTGGCTGACAAAGTTCACAGACAATTGCAAGTTAGGTGCAATAATTAACTCCCCAAGTGATGTTGACATCCTACAAAAAGACCTCACTGAGACCAACGACTGGTGCTAGAACCATGGCCTTAAGCTCAATGCCAAAAAATGTGTCATCATCCCCTTTGGAAAAAACCCGGTTCCCATGTATTACCACATCGATGGTAGCCCACTGAATACAGAAGGCGTTATAAGAGATCTGGGAATACAGGTTGGCAGCAACCTCTCTTTTGACCACCACATTGCCACTGTGGTCAGAAAGACTTTCTATGTGGCACATCTCATTACTAAGGGTTTTGCATCCAGGAAGAAAGAGGTCATTGTCTCCCTCTACTCTTCCCACAGTAGGCAAATCATTGAGTACAATGCTCCTAGACATTTGCAACAACTGGAGAGGCCACAAAAGAGGATTCTATGCCTTAAACACTTATCCTATATGGAGAGACTCAAAACACTCCAACTATTCTCTGTCTCATATCGCCTACTTAGAGACAATCTCTGCTTGATTTACAAAACCATGTCTAACCCAGTTCTGTTAGAAATGAAACATCTAAAGAAATCCCAATCCCTCTGCACTACACGCTCCAGAAACCTCAGCCTCATTACCACAATCAACAGAACAAGGTGGAGGGACAGGTTCATAACCCAAAGGCTGCCCATGCTATGGAATAGACTTCCCATACATGTCAAGCAAAGCACCGCACTGGCCCTCTTCAAGAGAAATCTTGATGAGTGGATGGGAAATGGAAGATTCGCCCTGGGGATCACTCCATTGAATCTACTCGACAGAGGTACTGGGAACTAAGGTCGGGTGGCACGATGCCATGGTAATCCGATGGGCCAGGGTTGTAAAGGCTCTAGGGCCATTAGCCTACTACACACCTATGAACCTATAAGATATTACCACACTCCCAACATGCTATGAGGTAGAAGCCCGGTGGGTGAATGACTTTATAAATCTGAGCGGGCAAGATATATGTGTTAGTTACATTTATGAAATGTCATGATTTTCTTTGCATTCATTTTGTGGGGGGGGGGGAGTGGGGTGGCATTTTGTTTCACAATGACCATAGTTTACATAATCCTACTAGATGATAACTTGGTTTTCCAAGCATGTCTTATATCTGTAAGTCTCTGTCTGTATGCCTGTCTATCTATCTATCTGCACCTACCTACCTACACACACATAGACGGATTAATATTCATGTTGCTGTGCTTACATTCATAATTGTAACTGGGAATTTTGCTTATGTAAAGGTCAGAGGTCATGCACAGTATGTATTTAGTAAGAATTGTGTAATTTACATCCTAACAGGCTGATTAGTTGTTTTTGATTCTACTTTCATTTCCAGTTCAAATATGAAAGTATACAAACCCTTTCAGTGAAGACTCCCTCCAAAGTGATGACAGGAAGTATCAACTAATCCAGCCATTGCATCTAAGTATTATTAAATAGAGATAAACCGCAAGCCAGCGATGGACAGTCAGCTGGGTCACTGACAGTACAAAAAGTTAGCATAGGGGAATCCATCACCACAAAGGGGCTGGTCACTAGTCAAGTCCCATGAGGATCGGAGCTGAGGCACCTCTTTTTTGGCATCTACTTCTCTGAAGCCAAGTCAAATATGAAGGGCCTCTGGCTAATGATGTTTGCAGATGACTGCAAGCTAGGCATTATCTTTGAGTCCTGTAAAGACACAGATGCCTTTCAAGAGTTCCTGATATAGATAAATAACTGGTGCCAGAGCCACAGACTAAAACTCAGTGTGAAAAAAAATGTATAATAGAACCCTTTGGAAAGATGGCTACCCCTGGAAATGACCACATTAGTAATACACCCTTAAAGTACACCTAGTGTATCTGAGAACACATGTTGACAGTGACCTGACCTTTGACCATCACGTGTCGACTGCAGTGAGAAATTCATTCTATGTTGCATAATTTATAAGTAAGGGCATGGCATCCAGGTCCAAGGAGGTCATTGTTCCACTGTGCTCAGCTTTCACCAGACCAGTCACCAAGAACAATGATGAGGCACTTGAAATAGCTTGAGAGACCACCAAGGTTTCTCATAAAAAAGTATCAGTGACTAAAGAAAGTCCTATGTAGACTGTCTGAAAGCCCTATTCCTACTCGGCCCCCTACAGACTGCTGCAAGGTGATCTATGCGTAGCCTACAAGGCATCCTCTGATCCCACACTGATAGATGTGTTGCACATTCACAAAACAAATAACATCAGAAATACCCATTCTAAGGACCTAGACCTGGTCTGTGCGATGTTGAAGGGATAGGAATGCATCTCAAAGATTACCCCTTCTCTGGAACAACTTCCCATCCATGTGAACCAAAGCTCATCCCCAATCCTGTTCAAACATAACTAAGAACAATGGATGGTAAATTGCAAATGTACCCTGCTTTGGCACCCATGTTCGTACTGGAAAGGGGCAACCTGTAAACTCTTGATATGTACAGGCCTATATTGTAATCATAAAATTCCTAGGGGTATTGACACGACACACCAGCAATACTTTAGTAAATCTGGGGTAAGCTTGGTCAGGCTTAAAATGACTTTTGGGTCGATAGCCTAGTAACCAGCTAGGAACTTAAAAGAACAATGCCAAATGCATTTTTAATTAATGGAAAATTTGTTAGGCCAGTAAAGTGCATTATATCTTTTTATCTAAATTATAATATAATGGTTCAATGTCATTAATTAATAATAAATTTGAATTTGAAGATGCAAGTTCAAAAGGTTTCTTTATTCTGACTTGGATGTATGGTCTGGACATTATTGTAGAACATAGGGTCCACCTCTATGATATGTAAGAAAACGTGGTTGCATTACTGAATCAAGAACAGAACAAGTTTTATTTGTTGATGCTATTGGAGAGGGGTGACAGATTCAGGATTCCAGTTATTGCCGTTGCAACTTTAAGTGCAGAGGGATTATTTACTTACTTTTATTGCTTTTTTCTCATCTCTACTTACCCCCAACCTGCCATAGGCTAAGTAGTAACAGCAAGTTCAGAGTTCTGCATTACATTTATAATTAACATTTTATTTTCCAGTAGGTAATTCTTCTTAATGCTGTATCTCATTTAAGAAAGCTCTAAATGGCAAGCTGGAATGTAGTGCTGAGGGAATGTTATCTCCTCCATTTAATAACATTGTAATATCTTGTTGCCTCCTCCATTTAATAACATTGTAATATCTTGTTACTTCCTCCATTTAATAACATTGTAATATCTTGTTGCCTCCTCCATTTAATAACATTGTAATATCTTGTTACTTCCTCCATTTAATAACATTGTAATATCTTGTTACTTCCTCCATTTAATAACATTGTAATATCTTGTTGCCTCCTCCATTTAATAACATTGTAATATCTTGTTACTTCCTCCATTTAATAACATTGTAATATCTTGTTGCCTCCTCCATTTAATAACATTGTAATATCTTGTTGCCTCCTCCATTTAATAACATTGTAATATCTTGTTACTTCCTCCATTTAATAACATTGTAATATCTTGTTGCCTCCTCCATTTAATAACATTGTAATATCTTGTTGCCTCCTCCATTTAATAACATTGTAATATCTTGTTGCCTCCTCCATTTAATAACATTGTAATATCTTGTTACTTCCTCCATTTAATAACATTGTAATATCTTGTTACTTCCTCCATTTAATAACATTGTAATATCTTGTTACTTCCTCCATTTAATAACATTGTAATATCTTGTTACTTCCTCCATTTAATAACATTGTAATATCTGTTTATGACTTGCAGCCTTTCAGTGTTTCAGACAATACTTATTGATTCCCAACATCTCAGACTCAGCCAGTGAACACTCTCCCCCACCATATGATACGATGAGTAATTGTATTCATTTAGTCAGCATTTAAATGCGATGCGGAAGCACAGCTCACATGGTGAGGCTATTCATTTCTTACTATTTTCATCTTGCAGTCCAGAGTTTGATTCTATGCATTTTCCTTTGCAGACATTGTGGTTCAGTTTAATGAATAAATAAATAACATTATGCAGCAATGAACATGCATGCCCATTGTATTGCTATTATACTTTGTACTTTCAATATTTTCCATTTAAATAATAAAAAAGCTTGTCAACTGACAAAAGACAGAATTTCTTTAAGTTTGTTAAACATAAAAAATATTAATAATAGTAATAATAAAGGCAGAGATACCTCAATTTACATCAAAATAAATATACCTCAAGGCTGGTCAAACAAGATGATGCATTTGAGCTTCTCCACATTCACGTCACCATAGGCAAAAATCCCATAACATTTCTTTGCAAGCTATAAGTTCCCTTCTATGACCCAGGAAACCCATAACATATATTTAAGCTTTCTGGAAATACTCACCATCCAACCCAGTATTTGTGGTGACTTTAATTACCCCACTATTAACTGGGAATCATATACGGCACCAAACATGCAGACACAGAGATTCCTGGAGTTTTTAAATGCAAACTCCATGGATCAGCCTGGACCAGACTGTTAATATGCCAACTAGGGTTTGGATCCTCCCTAATATGGGAGAATGCTGCACACCTCTAGTGTAATATCCTCTGTGGTAAGGTCTGACAACAAAATGGTCTCCTTTGAAGTAAAAATAGAACCTGGAAACCCAGCTAACTCTGGAATGTTAAGTGACAACCTGGCAAAATTTTAAGCCCCCATAAACTCTGAGAACACTGGTGCCTACACAGAACTGTTAACAGAAATGTTACACAAGTATGTTAATAGATGCATAGAGATAGCTGTACCCACCAGGAATAAATACAAAAGTAACTCAGAAAACAAACCACCCTGGTGGAATCACAACATCAGTGGGCTGCATAAAAGAAGGAAGACAATCATGGCAAAAATTAGAAGATATAGCACCCAGAAGGATAAAAGCACTCTCTTTAAACTAATCAGACAAGTTAGAGGAAAAATAAGAGTTTACTAAAGCCAATTTTGAGTTAAAGTTTGCCTCCTAGGCCAAGGACAATCACAATGCATTCTCTAAATATCTCTGCAACTTCAAAGGCAATACACAATTGTGTGTGGAGCTCAATGTTAATGGAACCATCTATGCTGAGCCAGGAGATATAGCAATTCTACTGGCAGACATATTCAGCTTTAAGTTTACCCCCCCCCCCCAACCGACCTTCAGGAAATACCATCAGATATAATTCCCCCTTCTATCACTAGGTATCAGGTCCTCAATGCTCTCTCTAAGGCAAAGAACATTGCACTGATGGGTGACAGTATCCCAGCATGCCTTCTAAATAGCATGAAACATGACCTATCTGTCCGTCTGGAATTGCTATTTAATTGCAACCTCCAAAGAGGCTTTATGCCTAATGACTGCAGAACAGCAACAGCCATCCTTCTGAAAAAGGTAGACCATCTGCAGACCATGAAAACTACAGACCCATAAGTCTCACTAGTTTCATATGCAAAGTCATGGAAATAATTATAATAGAAACAATCAGCAATGACACAGGAAACCTCCAAACACTTGACCCAACCCAGTTTGGTTTTGTCAAGGTCATCTCATGCCTACTCAACCAAGTGGACTTCTTTAAGAAGGTCACAAAAGTAATGGATGAAGACAAAATCGTTCACACTGCCCACCTTGACCTGGCTAAGATATTTGACACAATACTCCACTCAGGCATTGTTGACAAACTCAAGAGGTTAGATATAAACCCTTATGTCACCCAGTAGATAGCCAGCTGGGTCACAGAAATACATAACAGTATCCTTTGGGAAGCCAGCCACTCCTGCTGTCTATCATATCAACATCACCCCCTATGAGTTGACCCTGTAGTCAGGGACTTGGAGATATCAATAGACAGTAATCTAGCCTTTGAGCATCACGTGTCTACAGTAATGAGGAAATCATTCTGTTGTGCAACTTATAAACAAAGGAGTGGCATCTAGGTCCAAGAAGGGTACTGTTGAACGGTATTCAGACCTGTCACTGAGTATGATGTCCCCTTTGGTATGCACCTAAACAGGCATATCCATCAATTAGAATGTCCACAGAGGTTCCTCACTAAAAGAATTCAGGGCATAACTAACATATTCTATACAGACCACCTCAAAGCCGTATCCCTGTATTCTGTCTCCTAGAGGCTGCAGGGGGGAGATCTATGTCTAGCATACAGGGCATTGTCAGACCCCACAGTGATGGATCTCCTGCATATTAGAAAAACAAACAGTAGCAGAATTACTCATTCTAAAGATGTCAACCTTGCCTGTCATATATGTATAGGACCTGATGGAGAGACAGGTATGTATATCAGAGACTACACCGTCTCTGGAACAGGCTTCCCATCCATGTGAAGCACACATCCTCCCTAACTCAATTCAAGTGTAACTGGGACAATTGGATGGGGAACAGGAAATTCATCCCTGGTTTGGTACCTATATCTCTAATGGACACAGGCAGCCTGTAAATGGTTCATCTCCCAGGCCCCTGCTTGTAAATGTTTAATCTCCAAAACCCCTGCTTACACTTATCAAGAGTACCAGAACTTGTCAGAGATGTGGGATGCATAGCTAGGCTTAAAAAGGCCCTTGTGGTTGTTAGTCTAGTACACACCTATGAATAATAATAAAAGTAATAATAATAAAAGTAATAATAATAAAAGTAATAATAATAATAATAATAATAGTTTGCCTTAGGCAGAGATCTTTCTTTTCCAGCAAGAGGGGGTTGTTATATGCAGTCATCAATAACATTCACCCAGGAGTCCACACAGATAGTTATGCTTGCATTGAAATATTAAACATCGGTACCTATATGTCCAACATGTTGACCCCCTGGCTTACAGGGTTTGTGATGGCAACCAAGAAGGAAGCCAAAATGGTTCTCCAGACTAAAGCTATGTACAGGCAGAGAGTCCAAATAAGAAATGCCCTACTCTATGGCTAATCATATACATTTGGTAAAAGATAAAAGAACAAATCAGAACTTGTGGTTGTGCTGTTATGGTGATACCCATGCTATGGTACATCTCTATGAATTTAACCACCAAAGAACAATACCCTAGCACATTTTGTTGTAGGTTTGTCACTCCACCGTTCATCCTATCTGATGTTCTTCTCACCTGGATCTTCTGATATGGAACTTCAAAGTTTAGCACATTCTATGGCTTGTTATTGGGAGAATACTCAGTCTTACATCTTCGTATACCAGTCGTGGGCAGCAAAATCAAATAATTAATGTTCCTACCCTTATAAAGCAACCTGACATAGTCAAAACTCCACCATAAATCTTAGCTAGGTATATGTTCCTGGTGCAGACAAGTCTTACTTCAGTATTTCACATATGTTTGTCATTCTTACTATGACTAAGCCTTACTGCGATTATGGCACAGGTTTCAAATCTGCTGACTTGTTCCATAAATTGTAGATATACATGGAATCTCAAAAGATGAAGTTTTATCTTAATGAATAGTGGAAATGGATTTTTCCCTAATTTTACAATGGTTGATGTGCAGTGGTTGTTATAGCTCCTTCAGAAACTACCGTGTTACTGATTTCATTTTATTGTTGTGCCATAACCAACTCTATCCTGATGCCAAATACTATGTCAGTATTAAAGTGGCATGATGTAATCATTTTGTATATTTAAAGCATTAAAATCTTATATTTTCTGTTTCCAAAGCACACAACACCTGTATCTAGTTCATGTATTAAGCAGCATTGTAAAATTTAGTACAACCGTAATCATTTGTAAAATTTAGTATGACCGTAATCATTTTCTTCTGCACTCTTAAGAAAGGCTTACACTGCCACTATCCCATGTTATGTTGAGAAACAATACATTAAAATGAATGTATATACAGAACACCATGAATATGGTTAATGAAAGGCCTCTTTCATCATAAACAAGCTCTTGAGTAAAACTGGACACTTTTACTAAATATTCAATGACAAAATTATTTCATCTGTTAAAAAAATCTGTTGTCTAAAAAATAACATTCTGAAAATGCATAAAACACTGGCGGCAGAAGCCATCAAAATCTCTTTGTGAGAGAGTTCAGAGTTTGTTTTATGCCCACGTTAGTTGTCATGAAAGGGACAGTGGCACTTTCAATTTTTATAATTTTTTTATATTTTTATCTTATTATTATTATGGCAAATAAAAATATGTCTTGGCATTGTATATGCCTGGGTCAACAAATGGAAACTCCCAAGGTATGTTGTTGTTGTTTTTAATTAGGTAGCATTAACATTTGTAGAAATGGACCAAGAGAGAGAGAGAGAGAGAGAAAGTAGAGTAACATCTTGCATTTCCATGCAGACTTGCTTACGACACTTCATTAAAAGTCTTTCTTGAATTGCAGCCTCACTACATGGGACCTACAAGTACCCCTTATGTTTTCTTTGCAGCTGATACAAAGAAAATTATTATTTTTTTCCTTTTACTAAAACCACCCAGTGGTATTCAGATGCATAAAACAAATCTGGCCACCCCTCTCTAATAGACTTATGGTGCTCTACTTGATAACATCTTCACACAACTCATTACTTTTTAGGCTGCAGCTGGGTTTTGCAGCACTTTGCACCATATCTGGAGCAGCAAGGTCATCACCTTTTTGACCTCGACCTTGCACCATTCCATAACTGTTTGCCTAAACCCTAAAACAGCAGGGTTTATGCAGGTTGCAATTTAATTTTTCTTTTGTTTCCCCCATTCAGTTATACTGTGGTTTCATACTCCAACACTTCTAATGTAACACCAATACTTCTGTACTGCAAGCGGGGGGTGGCTGGGGAAACATATTCCAAAGCTAATATGGTTTTTCTTAGTCTTCTATCAATGAAATGAGCATCCCAAGCTGGATACTTCTTCCTGGGTAAATCGATTCTAATTACAGGTCCTTCTGTTCGTGATGTTCGGGGAACTGGGGTTGCAAGAACAGTTGGTCGGACCTGAAAAACAGGAATACAGCTATCTCTGTCCCCTGGTGCCAGTTCCCTCTCCCCATGTGTAGTCCTCTGTAGAGATCTTGGGGGAGTTGTGATGACCTCTGTAGAAAGGCCCACACAAGCATTCTGGTCTTCAGTATACACACAGCCTACCTGAGACCCAAACATTGGTCCATTGGGGTGCAACAGGCAGTAGTAGACAAACATGAAGAACATTCCAAGAGCAAAGCTACTGACAACCACACAGACAATAATTAAGGCATAGAAGTCTGCAATACGGGGTCCCCGATTCATATACCAAAGCACCGTCAGGGCAGCATTTTCTGACAGTGTGATAAAATAGTAGATAAACATCCGATACCTAGTTTGTCCCTCTTTGACATTGAACCAGCAGAAAATGTAGATTATTCCCACCATCATATTGTAGATGATCTCCTCCCATTTTGACATGCAGAAATCAGTCTCTCCTTGGATGATCCAGAAGGTCATAACACACCAATGAGTAACAACGAAGATCCCAAAATAGAGCTGTAACACAGAAGCAAACAGGGCAAATGCAATGGCCCGGGCTGCAATAGTAAAGAGGTGCCAGAGCATCTGTATAACTGTAGCTTTGTACGACATGGGCATCTTGTCATCGCGAGAGTCCCGAAGCATCTTCTGGTAAGAAGCAATCATCCACGCAAGGGATACCAGTGAAGCTGATGCTGAGAGACCTAGTGAGAATAATTCAAGAAGTTAGTACCTCAGAATTTGTTTAATAAAATTACATAACAATTCTTCTATTACTTATATTCTTTTACCATAGTGGGAAGGCTGAGTTGGTCTCATTTAAGAAACGGCTACTAGGAGGTTAAGGAATGCAAATAAAAGGACATTAAAGTCATTAATTACTTTAACAAAACATCTTTTTTTCTCTAAAATGTACAAGCTTAACAATAATTTATATATCTACATATTGCAGATTTTCCATAATCATCTTATAAGAAGTAGTAAAAGCAATGAATTCCTAAGGAAATGAATGGGAGCAGTACCAGATTCATGTACCTGTCTGCTGCTCTGTCGTCTCTGCTACACACATTTCAATGGCATTAGTTCTGTAAATCGTTACTTTTTGGGTTACACCATCCGTGTGATAAATGACATTTCATGACAGGCGCTGAGTGCCATATCAGTATTATTCACATTTACCAATGACAAGTCTCATCCTGCAGTATTGTCATTTGTAGCTGCTGCCACTTCCTATAAAGTGTTTACAAGGATACATGGTTTCACTGGCCATTTAATAATCAAGGAATACGTAAGTGCTAAAGTCACCTTAGTGGGGGCATCGTTACCTTATAGTGATGCACACTGGTGCACACACCTTCATTCTTACATGGCACTTTTACATGCCTATAATGTTTAAAATGATTCACCTACTAACAGAAAATCTACTGCTAAACTAGAATCATTTAGGAAAAACTAAGCCTTTATATTTACCGGCTTGATCTCACAGGCAAAACCAGTTGTTTAATAACAAGCTAGATATCATAGCAGAGATATGTGAAATGTCTTTAGTACTTATGCTACAAATGAGCCATAAGCAGAAAGGATGCATATGAAACTAATAGACTTTTTCAGATTTTTAAATAGTTACTCTATCACAAAAGGAGTCATTTGTAATAAGCCATTGTCTGCACCCATCCTTACTGACCAGAGTTCTTCCAAAAAGGACTGCACACCATTTTTAAATGCATTTTACAAAGGAGCCATTAGCCAGGGGCTGGGTATCAGTACAGATAATATGTACAATTTCTGTTAAGGTGTCAGAATGTTGAAGTTGTTATATGTAATTTGGGGAGGGGGACAAACAGTTGTTTTGCAATGATTTCTATACCCATCTATATTTACTATTTTTCAGTGAGTGTCTTTGACTGATTGTTCTGAGACTGGTAATTCATTCATCTGCTATTAGTGTGACAGTGTGGGTTTCAACAAAGTGCCATGTTTGCACACAAATAAAAGGCCATGCAGTAGTTAAACAGAATAAAAAATGTTACTATCATAGTACAGAATCTAAGTTATTTTTAGTCAAATCCTCCAATGTTTATATAGCAGTCTACAACTCAACTTAGGATAGCATTCTGTTAACACTTGATATTTTATTTTACCATCTGAGCATTCAAATAGTGTATGTAAGTATATTGTTGCATTTTAATTATGTTTTAAAAACTGACATAAATTATAAAATAAAGCAACTAGCTATCATACCTAAAAATCTGCATTATTTACCGCACTTTCAAATTTGTATGGAACTTAATTTTTAAGAGACAGTAAAATATAAATCAAACATTAGTCAGTGTAAGATATTAAAATTGCCACGTCTGTATTGAGATAAGGAGTCCCCTTTCATGACACAAGAAGTGTTTTTCATCAGTATAATGGTAGATCAAGTATTCACAAAATGCTGGGAAGTAACAGCTATACTGCCCATTGAGATCATGACACACGCACACACGCACATGCGCGCGCGCACACACACACACACACACACACACGCACGCACACACACACACACACACACACACAAAGCTAAAGGTATGACTCTGGTTTGCAAGACTGATAGTCTGCTTTTGAATTCTATCTTTTTTAAATATTTATATTATTATTACATTTCCCATAAATCGCCAATGCATTCTTTTTTTAAAAAGGAATTTTATTACTGTCATTAAGGAAAAAATACATATATTTATATTCTTCTTCCTAATTCCATCAACCATAGTCTATATTGGCGTCTCTCGTATTATATCAAGAGTGCAGTGTATTCTTGGGACAGTTTAACATTCTATAGTCAGAGATTATCATGGAAATGGTAGATCACAGGACTGGACTAGACAGTCAAGAGGAGAAGGTAAACACTTGCACCACACCACACTCATCACATAGTCCCTCAAAACCTACACCACCAAAGCACACACATAGAAACACGAAAAACACACCTACATTCATGGAGGCTCTCAATAAAAATCTGCTCAAGCAGCAGACTTCCAAAGCAGAAACGCAAGCAACCTCCACCCCCCCAACACAACCCAAATGACACACAGCCCACAAACTCAGTGTGCTACTCAACCACAGCCCATAAGACTTAACAACATACCGAACACTCTAGTCATAGGTGACTCTAAAGTCAGGCACACTGATGTTCCACTCACCAGGCTAAACAAGAAGAAAATTACTGTCAGCTGTCTGTTGGGTGCCAGGATCTGCCACATAATGCACGCACTCAGGTCACTCCACAACAAGTACAAATATGACTCTGTCATTGTCCATGATGGTGTGAATGACCTGAGATGTACCTCCCTGGACTACATGAAAAGAGACATGGAGGAGCTCTCTGATCTTGTAGCCCAGGCAGGTATGACCCTAGCCCTGAGTAGCATCCTGCCATCACCCAGAATGATACCACAGTACAAGGACAAAGAGATTAACTTCAACAATTGGCTAAGCTTCTGGTGTCATTTTAAGGGGATCCAATATCTGTCTGCCTGGGATGACATGATCGACAGACCACGATGCTTTGCCAGAGATGGCTTGCATCTGTCACCCTTGGGATTCCGGATACTGGCTAAGGCTCTTGCCACCCCTATAGTGCCTTTTTTAGGCAAGGTTCAAATGACAAATTTACCACCTTAACAGGTACAGGCAAGCAAAATCTGAGGGTAATCCTACTCAGTGCTAGAAGTCTAAACCTAAAAATGCATTCACTCGAGGCACTCCTGAAAATGTAGAACATTGACATCTGTGCAGTGACAGAGACCTAGTTCAAGGCTCCAGAGAGCACCCCTGCATTACCAGGCTATAACTCATACCACACCTTTCGCCACCTAACCTGGACCAAAACACTAAAGGTGGAGGCGTGTCCATATTCATTAAGGATATCCACAACTCCAGGCTAGTTGCTCAGCATAATGCATTTGAGACTATCCAAGTGCAACTAACTCTGGGCAAGACCACAATCCAAATTGTAACTTGCTACAGATCCCCCACCATGCCCCAGGAGTTCCACTCCTTATTTCTTGATACACTGGAAAATATTAGGGTACAACCCAACACCCTAATAATGGGCGATTTCAACTACCCCACCATTAACTGGGAAAACTACTCATGTACCAACTTTTTTGCTCAATGTTTTCTGGAATTCATAAATTCCAATGCCTTGGATCCACTTATCCACACCCCCAGCAGGGGCAGCAATATCCTAGATCTGGTCATTACCAACATGGGGGACCGGTGTTCCACACCAGAAGTCAATTCCTCATTGGTCAGATCCGACCACAAGCTAATCACCCTAGACATCCACATCCTGCCCTCACCCCCCATTAGGGAAACCACCATAAAAAGTTTCTCCAAAGTCAACTTCACGCTTCTTAAGACAGAAGTGGCAAACTTCACGACACCCATGCAGACGGACAATAGAGGTATGACTGCTGAATCCTACACAGATGTACTTTATAAGCACTTACATGAGTGCATGGATCGTGTTATCCCTAACAGAACCAAGATACTATCCTCCAAAACAAGGAAGCAAATGTGGTGGTCCCCTGCCATAAACAAACTCTACAACAGAAGAAAGAAACTGTTGCAAAAAAGAGTAAAATCCCATGATGGGAGGAACTTCCTGGTCAGCCTCAGTAAGAAGTTGAGATCCCTCATAAAATCCTTCAAAGCTAGCTACGAAAACAAAATCACCACTGACTCTAAAGACAACCACAAAGCATTCTATAACTATGTCAAGAATCTCAATGGCAGCACTCAGATCTGCTCTGAGTTACAGCACAATGGCACTAAATATACAGAACCGACTGATATTGCCAACATCCTGGCAGATAGATTCAGTGCTAACTTTACCCCCCTCTCACCCCCTAAAGGGCCTATCTCTATACCGGAAGAATGCAAAGTTCCTGTAATCACGGCTGCACAGGTAAAAACCACACTCTCCAAAGCCAAGAACACAGCATCCATGGGACCAGACAACATCCCAGGCTGTGTTCTACATGAACTACAGAATGAACTGGCACCCCACCTAAGCACCATGTTCAATCATAGCCTCACCTAAGGCTTTGTGCCCACTAAATGGTGCACAGCAATGGTTATTTCACGCCACAAAGGGGGAGCCACCATGGACCCCGGGAACTACTGCCTCATTAGCCTAACAAGCCTGGTCTGCAAGGCCATGGAACATATCATCATGGATTTTATACACAAAGACATTGGTAATATCCAAACTCTGGATCCCACCCAGTTCTGGTTTGTAAAAGGCAGATCATGTCTCCTAAACCTGATAGACTTCTTTGAAGCAGTCATCAAAGCTGTAGACGAGGGTAAGGTGGTTCACACAGCCTATCTAGATCTCACCAAGGCTTTTGACACCATCCTCCACTCTGAAGTTATAGATAAACTCACTAAACTAGGTATAAATCCCTATGTCACAAGATGGGTTGCCAGTTGGCTCACTGCAGACTCCAAATTCGACTTCAGACCAGTGACAAGTGGAGTACCGCAGGGTTCAGTCCTGGGTCCTTTCCTGTTTGGTATCTACTTTTTTGAAGTACAGGCTAACACAGAAGGTCTTTGGTTAACGAAGTTCGCAGATGACTGCAAACTAGGAGCCATAATCGAAACTCCTAATGATGTGGACATCCTACAAAAGGGCCTCACGGAGACAGATGCCTGGTGTCAAAGCCATGGCCTCAAGCTTAATGCCAAAAGGTGCATTGTCATCCCCTTTGGTAAAAATTCTGTACCCATGAGCTACCATATAGGTGGTAGTCTACTTAACACCGAAAGTGTGATAAGAGACCTTGGGACACAGGTGGATAGTAGTCACTCCTTTGATAATCACATTGCCACAGTAGTCAGGAAATCCTTCTACGTGGCACACCTCATCACAAAAGGTTTCTCATCCAGGAAAAAAGAGGTCATTGTTCCCCTCTACTCATCACTAATTAGACCCATTACAGAGTACAATGCCCCTTTTGGTAAGTACCTGACAAGATATCTACAACAACTGGAAAGGCCACAGAAATACCTCACAAAGAGGATTACCAGCCTCAAACAGATGCACTACACAGACAGTCTCAAAAAACTCCAGCTTTACTCCGTTGCATATTGCCTACTCAGAGGCAATCTCTGCCTAACATACAAAGCTATGTCAAACCCAAAGCTGTTGGACATGCTCCGCAAAGAAATCGCAATCCCTCCGAGTTACATGCTCTAGGGACCTAAACCTTGTCATCACAATAAACACAACATGCTGGAGGGATAGCTTCCTGTCCCAGAGACTTTCCATACTCTAGAACAAACTACCCATCTATATCAAACAAAGCTCCTCATTAGCACTCTTCAAGAAAAATCTTGATGATTGGATGGGAAATAGGAAATTCACCCTGGGGATCACCTCTTTGGCTCTGCTCAACAGGAGCACAGGAAAATAATTTTCTTGGGTGGCGAAAGCCAGGGTACCTTTTTGGCTAGGCTTATATAGGCCCTAGGGCCAATTGCCTAGTACTTACCTATGAACCTATGAACCTATTATTTCAGCCTGTTTCTAACCAGTCTTATAACATCATACTATAAACCCCAACATACATACTTCATTATTTTTCCCTCAAGCAAAAAAAAAATGCTAGATAAGGTCATACAATTATCTCCCTTTATCCCCTTTCACCCCATATCCTTTCCCATTCTTTCATTAGCTATCTCTTCCATATGCACCCATCATTACAATTTTCATTTAACTATCTAAAACCTTTAGTAATCTGTTTGCTGTCATGACCTATCACCTATTTAGAATTGATGGTTTCAGTTCTACATTCCTCAGATATCCTTAACAAGCTAAACAGTCAGGCATTACCTATTATTACGACCATAGGACAATATGAGCTGTACTTACCTTCCACGCCCTCCCACAATGCAGTGCTCCCTTTTTATATTCACTCTTCTTTCTCACCCATTTACTTTACATTCTTTAACTTATAAACCACTCACAGATGTCCTTTTAACTTCCACATGTAAAGTTCACTTGGTCTTGTATCCATCCTTGCAAACATTTTTACGTATATTTGCTTATGTCCTTTTAATATGCACATTTCAAGTTTAATCAGTCTTATAATTTACCCTTAGCTATGTCATCCTTCATACTCTCTTCGGTTTATACTCAAGTCTGTGTTGTGTCTCTGCTTAACCATATCCGTCCTCTCCATTTCACATTAGCACCTCGACAGGAGTGAAGGGACGAGAGTGCCGTATGTTTAACCATATCCGTCCTCTCCATCTCACATTAGCACCTCGACAGGAGTGAAGGGACGAGAGTGCCGTATGTTTACATTTTCTCTCAATAAACTCAGTGATCTTAACAGGACAATAAAAACACCATTAAAAATCAAACACGCTTTTCATCTTTCACAGAGGAATAAACATCATCAATCTTTCTTTTTCCATGCCTTCACATATTATCTGGAGAGCCAAACCTTACAGCCTCCACTGTTCACACAATTCTTCCTAGATGCTTTTTCCTTCATGCTACCTACATTCATGATCCCCCCATATCCTCTTATTGTCTATAGCTCTTATTATTTTATTATTAACTTTCACTTTAATCCCATTAGTCAGACTTAGTGGGGATATTAGTAAAGAACACACACACACACACACACACACACACACACACACACACACACACACACACACACCAGTAAGCTTTCCCCACATGGAAAAAAATTAACATTCCAATAATCCTTACGTAAGTATGTAGTGTCTAACTCTTATGCAACCCCCCCCCCCCCGCACTCAACAGAAGATGCTTTTAATTGATTTATGTAAATTTAGGCTGTCAAACCAATTCAATACACGCTTCATTAAATTGTATAAAAACATCTGCAGGGCAACCCTACATTATCATTAACATTAATAAAATTTTAATGTATATTGCAGGCTTAAAAAAAACATTATACTGATTAATCATAGAAATTTCAGTACAATAATATTCATCACCACTCCCTCAAAAGTTTTAATATTCCCATTACAAAATAAAGAACTTTTTGATTTGCACTTCAAATTAATCTCTTCTTATACACAACTTTTCCAAACTTGGTATTTTAATTTCACATAAGGAGCCATACCCACACATTTACCCAGTTAAATGTTACCACACTCTAACATGATCTGATAGGGCAACTAAATATTTTCATTGGGGTACATTTAAAACATCAGCCTTCAGTGCATATCCCCCTTTGGAAAAAAAACAGCTGTCATCTCAATTCCTTTTTATTATAAATGTTTCAAAATAATCCTTTCTTCAATAACAGACAACCTTTAAAAAACAACAGCAGTCACCTCAATTAATTTTTATTATTAAACCTTTTCAAAATAATCCTTTCTTCCAACACACAGTTTTCATTATGGACTCTTTATATCAGCTCCCATATAATACCATGTCCATATACACACATGGTTATACTCCAAGCGCTATAATAACCTGCTTTTAAAATAAAGGTGAGCAAATCAACTTTCTTTTTGGGAGTGCATAAAATGTTATCCTTTATGCTCCCTCTAATTAACATTAAACCATCTTTATAACTCTTACACATAGTGAGGCCCCAGCACTGGAAGTATCTTGCACTGTTCAAACTGTAACAGGAAGTGAACCAAAGGAGTAAAAGTACAAAATAAGAAATGTGCGTGTACGGCATATTCAAAGAAGAACACAAATCAATCAAATTGGTTGTTAGCAGCACTCTCTCTTTATGATATAATCCTGTTTAATGGACAGTGTTAACAGACCCATATTTTCCTTTGCATTTAAAAGCCATGCCAAACTCTTCAACCTATTCATCCATCTTGTGCTGCAGACTACTCTTACAAACAGGGTTCTTTTCCCACCTAAACTTGCACTTTTCCTTCCATTCATCTACTTTTTCTTGTTGTGTCAATATTTTCAGTTCAAGAACGTTTTTCTCCTTGTGTTATACCTGCAATTATACCAATTTCTCTGAAGGTTCCTGTATTTTTTTCAATTGCTTCATTATGATTATCAAATTGCAATATTATTTCATTCCAAAATACTTTTAAGGAAGCTAGGAATAACAATTTGCATTTCTGTTTTTTACACTTGACACTCTCTTATTGCATCAACAAACAATGGCAAACCCACTTCTGAATAATCTGGTTCAATAAACATCATTCATCTGCCCATAGCCAGTTTTGTGCCTGTTTGCCACAATTTCCACAACACTTATTTCCATGACCTGGAAGCAAGGGCATAGCATCCCAGTCAAGGGATGTTATAACTCCACTGTACTCGACTCTCGTCAGACCACTAATAGAGTATAATGCATCCTTTTGCATGTACCTCACCAGACACCTGCAGCAGCTGGAGGGACCTCAGAGGTTTCTCCCTAAGAAAATAAAGGGATTCCCAACCATGACCTACATGGACAGGCTGAAAGCCTTGTTACTTTACTTTATATCATATAGGCTGCTGAGAGGTGACTTGTGCCTGGCCTGTAGTGTAATCTCCAGCCCTGCTCTAATGGAAATGGTACACATCTGCAAGTTAAATGGCACAAGAGTCACTCGCTCTAGGGATCTCAATGCATATTGTGAGATTAACAGAACATGCTGGAGAGACAGATATATTTCCCAGAGACTTCTGCTTCTCTGGAATAGACTTCCTATTCATGTAAAACAGAGCTCCTCAATGACTCTATTCAAACACAACTTAGATAATTGGATGGGAGACCACAAATTCACCCCTGGGGTGGTATGCATGTTTCTCATGGACAGCGGTAGCCGATGTTGATCACAGACCTGCACTGTTCATAAATTTGTTCTGTGAACTACCCAAAAAGAACAAATTGGGATACTTGGGATTAATATAGCTAGGCTTGTAAAGGCTCTAGGGCCACTAGGCTAGTAACCTCCTATGAACATATGAATCTAATAACAATTACACAAAGTCTCATTTGTATTCAAAAATGACCATGCTGATTCCTGTTATTAAATTGAGCATATACCAGCAGAATAAAGTCTGGCTGCTTAAGTACCATTGAGCAGCCAGACTTTCTACTGAAATATGTTGAGGGACAGAACAAAACAGAAAAATCAGGTGAGTTTTCAAAAACAAGGAAACAGAAACATAATTGATTTTCCTTCTTTTTCTGGACTGTTCCTCGTAAAGTCTTGCCAGAAAAAAAAGCATCAGAGATTCTCTTTTCCTGCACTGATGCACTCTGGATGTGTGGGAAAGCAAATCGCTATGCATGCTCAGTACATCAGTAAAGAAGGAAAAATGCAGAGCAACACTTCAATGTGCTTAAACAAAGACATTATTTAAGGAAGGTAAGTAATATCTTTCTTAAATAATGTCATCGTACAATAGCAATAACCCACGCTGGGATGTGGGTATAGAACTGACCTATGGCTGGCTTTATTTAATCACTCGAGCCTCACCCTCATGATCAAACAAACCACACCAGCTGTGGGTAAATCCAGCATTACCCACACCTGCTTGTGGATTGTTGCTTAAATAAAAAAAATCAGTTAGTATTGGCCCAGATTTCCTGCAGCTCAGGCAGTGTTAGATATATTGCTGATTCACCACCCAAGGAGTCTTTAGCAAATCCAGTTCATTCTGCCATTTTCATTATGACACAGTACATCAAATCATTTTTTTCTTTCACTGTCACAATTACCATATAATCTTAAGGCCCATTTTGATTCTTTGACTTCCACTGAATGAAATGTACCTGAATATAATCAAGCATGTTATCTGTTCCTGCTGCCTTTTCCTGAATCTCTCTTTTACCCGGTTCCATCACCTCGTGTTGGTCATTCAAGTATTTGAAATTTTCTGCAGTAGCAACTCTCAGCCTTCATATCAACAATGTATCCTGCATTAGTGTCTGCTTTATTTCCAAGTGAAATACTGCAACTCCAATTTGATGTAGAGGGGTGAAAGTCAAAGAGTCAGGCAATGCATTTACTTTATTGTCATTAGTTACAGCTCTACTATAGCAGCATACAAGATCCACTAACTTACCTCTGTTGTCTGGAACTATGGCTGGTTATGTAAGGTATGCATGCATGCACTTATTGGCTAGTGCCTCAAGCTGTTTCTACCTGCTTTGCTACCCTTCCACACCAGTTCCTCAGCCACCTCCTCCCTCCTTAGTTTTACGCATGACTGTACACACTAACTCTATACAAACAATTAATTCTCCCTTAAAGAAATAGCTTGCTAAACTGTTCACATCTCCATCATTTAGTAAACACAAGCAAAAACAATTTACATTGCAGTCAGTAAACTCTTAACTTCAACTACATTCCTCCAATCAATATAATTCTTCACAAACATGCAAAAATGCTACAAATGTAATACCTGTAATTTTTATTCACACAAGAGCCATCTACACAGTCTTAACTCCTCCAGCTTTCAAAAAGTACATCATGCATCACCCCCCCCCTTCATTTCACCCTAAAAGTTTCATATCCCTATAATCCTACACCTACACCCATTTCTTTGTACTGCACCTTCAGTTCAACTCTATCTTTCTGTACACTCACCAACACAGAGCCACCCACCATCTACACTCACCCGCTACTTCTGCCTCCCCAGTAACTCCAACCATTCCTCAAATCCTGCATATCTCTTGCGATACACATACCAGTTGTGCCCCTTCCAGCACAAACTTTCTCATTAATAGTACCTCTTCAAATTTACTCCAGTTATGCTAATATTTCTTCTGAAGCCTAACACTGAGACCAACCCAGGCCAAAGATAAAACAGTGTACAGCAACACTCTATCTTACATACCTTAATTAATGGAAAATGCCTCAGGAACAAGCTTGACAAACTGGTTGTCACGGAATCGTGGCTCAAACAAGACCACCCAGGCATCCATCACTTTTTCCCAAACTACAAATACATCTGATGCTAGGCCCAGAGAAAGACCAGGCTGGGAAAGGCTAACCATGAAAATCTCCACCATTGCACAAGCTGGTACTATTTCCAACATCGGGTCCAGTCGGTTACTAGTAAAAATTGCTCTTAACAGCAATGATCTACTCCTCCTTGATCTAGCCTATCGCCCACCGCTGTCAGCACCATCATCATCAACATGCTTATTTCCTGTTTTCTACATGTAAACTGCTGCCATGTCTTTTGATTCATTCCTACCTTCTTTGATAGTCATGCCTGACTGTCACATTCTTCTCTCGCACAATCCATCCACCTCTTTGCTGGACCCCTTTTTTCCTCTTGTCTTCTTCCTGTTTGTCCCAGATCATCTTCATCAGATCATCTTTTGTGTTTGATCCACTGTGATCTGTTCTCTTGGACCTTCTCCACAATTGGAGCAACTTGGGCTTTTGTTCTGATGTCCTTATATATTCTTCTTTTTCTGCCCCTCAGAGTGCATTCTACCACGTGAGTCAGACAAGTCGTCTTCATCACCTATTGCTTCCTCAACTGCTCTGCCTTTACTGCCCAGGTTTCTGTACCACACAGTAGTACTAATTGTACCACTGTTTTGTACACCTTACTTTTCAGGTTCTTTGGCATTCTTCTGTCATACACTACACCCAGCACTCTGTGTGCTATGATTCTAGGTTTGACCTCTCCTAGAAATCTGAAGCTGTTAACATGGTACACTATTTTCTTTTCTATCTTTTAGTCTTTGCCTGGCAACCTGATCGAGTTTTTGTGTCATTTATCAAGTCACTTTCCACAACCTGGTATAGTGCCACTGAAGCTGTATGCTTCACTATTAATCTGCTATCTTAGCTTCTTTGTTTGCCATCCAGTATTCCTTCTTAGTGTGGCCCATCTTTTCTATCTCCTATATTTTTTGCATGCTGTTTTTCATTTGATAACTTCCAGAATTTCTGAATTCCACTGGCAGCTTTCCTTATGTAATTTATTTCCATACTTAGCTCAGCTGTGTGTGTGTCCTATATTCTTCACACATGCTGTTTTAAGAAGTTGCCATTCTTCTTCAATTCCACCTATTTCCTCTTCTCCCCAAGGTACTAGAGCCCTGAGTAATTCCTTGAACTGTTGTACTTTCTCTCCAGTCAACGTCTAAGTCTTCAGCCTGGTCTCTGTTGACCTTGGAGTCTTCTCTGACCACTACTTGCAACTGATTGTGGCAACCAGTGGTTTATGCTGTGGGCCAACTGTTTCACTGGGGATGACTTTGCAATCACTGATTCTACCCCAATGTCCTTTCCTAACTAAGAAGTGTACCTGAGTTGCATGTTGGCCATGCTTGTATGTGAACTTGTGATTGTCTCTATTGCTGAATCATGTGTTGGCCACCATCAAGCAATTGGTGAGAAATAAGTCTGTAATGACCTCTCCTTTTTTATTCCTGCTGACCCACCTCTGTGGACCTGGGAAGTTCTTGAATCCTGTTCTGTCTGTTCTAATATGACCACCCACCCAAGTCATAGCCTACATATATCCCATAGAATAATCTTAAGGTGCATAAACTTGCCAGATGCATTTGAGATGCATGGCTAGGCTTACAAAGGCCCCTGTGATCATTAACCTAGTATACAGCTCTAAACCTATGAGCATTCAGGTCCCCATTATCAGTACCAACTCATGTTGTCCTGTTTTAGCCAGTAAGTCCTGCAACTGCTGCTTGAATGCATTCTTATCCTCACTATCATAATCCTGCTCTGGGATATAAATGTCAGCAGTTAAGGCTTAACTGTGAGGAAACCTAATATCTTAACAGAAAGAGATGACAAGTGCAGATTAGCTGTAGCATTTTGTAGCCAAAGAAATGCCTTACTACAGTATGCCTAAGACATACCAACAAATAAATAAATAAATAGAAAGAAAAACAATAGAATGTGCAATGAATTACGGAGTGTGAATTACCAAAAGCTAGAGAAATGCCTTACTACAGTATGCCTAAGACATACCAACAAATAAATAAATAAATACAAAGAAAAACAATAGAATGTGCAATGAATTACGGAGTGTGAATTACCAAAAGCTAGAGAAATGCCTTACTACAGTATGCCTAAGACATACCAACAAATAAATAAATAAATACAAAGAAAAACAATAGAAT